>NW_028270173.1:69957937-70259386 GCF_037043375.1 Chiloscyllium plagiosum
GAGACCAACACTAACCTCTCCCCAACCCCATCCAACGAAGCCCCCTCCCCAAACCTGCCAAACTATGGAGCAACCCCCAAAACCGTCGAAAACCTTCCCTCCTCTACCCTGTCCAGCACTGGCCCTCCCCAACCCCGTCCAACACCGGCCCTATCCCAATGCCGTCCAACAGCGCCCCCTCCCGAACCCTTCCAACATCGTCCCCCTCCCCCAATCCCAGCCAACACTACCCCCGCCCCAACCCCATCCAACGCCGCCCCCTCACACACTCCGTCCAACGCCGACCCCTCTTCAACCCCATCCAACACTGCATCCTTCCCTACCCCGTCCAACACCACCCCCTCCCCTACCCAGTCCAACACTGCTCCCTCCCCAACCCCGTTCAACACCGCCCCCTCCCCAACCCCGTCCAACACCGCCCCCTCCCCTACCCCGTCCAAAGCCGCTCCCTCCTTAACACCGAATAACACCACCCCAACCAAAATGGCCCCCTCTCCAAAGCCGTCCAACACTCCCCTCCCCCAACTCCGTCCAAAACTGCCCCTCCTCCTCCCCTTACAACACCTCCTCCCCAACCACATCCAACACCGCCCCCTCACCAACCCCGTCCAACACCGCCTCCTCCCCGAACTTTGTCTAAAATCTCCCCCTCCCACCAATCCCTTCCAACACCGCCCCACCGCCAAACCAGTCCAAAACCTTCCCCTCCCCCAAACTCGTCCAACACCGGCATTCGCCAAACCCGTCCAACACCGGCATTCGCCAACCCCGTCCAACACCGGCATTCGCCAACCCCGTTCAACACCAAACCTTCCCCAATCCCAGTCCAACACTGCCCCCTCCCCAACACAGTCCATCACCGCCCCCTCCCCAAACCCATCAACAACCGCTCCCTCCCCTAACCCCGTCCAACACCGCCCCCACCCCCATCACTGCCCCCTCCCCAACCCTGTCAAACAACACCGCCCCGTCCCCAACGCATTCCGACACCCTTCCCACCATAACGCCGTCCAACACCGAACACTTCCCCAACCCCGTCCAACACCGCCCCCTCCCCTAACCCCGTCCAACACCGCCCCCTCCCCAACCCTTCCAACGCCTCCTGCTTCCCAAACCCAGTCAAACACCGGCCCCTCCCCAATCGCATAAATCGCCTCCCCTCCCCAAACCTGTCCAAGACCGCCCCCTCCCGTAACCCCGTCCAACACCGCCCCCTTCCCAACACAGTCCAACACCGCCCCCTCCCTCAACTCTGTCCAACGCCTCCCCTTCCCCAACCCCGTCCAACGCCTCCCACCTCTCTCTCGAACCCCTCTCTCTCGCTCCCTCTCTCTCTTGCACCCCTCTCTCTCGCACCGCGCTCTCTCGACCGCCCTCTCTCTCGACGCCCCTCTCTCTCTCGCTCCCTCTCTCTCTCGTCCCCACCTCTCTATATCACCGCTCCTCTCTCTCGCTTCCTCTCTCTCATCCTCCACTCTCTCGTCGTCCTCTCTCTATCGTCCTCTCCTAACTCTCGCCCCCTCTCTCGCCCCTTCCCTAACTCTCCCGCACCCCGCGCCTCTCTCTCACCCCCTCTCTCTCGCCCCCTCTCTCTCTTGCCCCCTCTCTCTCGCCCTCTCTCTCGCCCCCTCTCTCATCCCCCCTCTCTCTCGTCCCCCTCTCTGACGCCTCACTCTCTCGTCCGTCCTTTCTCACCCCCCTCTATTTCGCTCCTCCTCTCGCCCCCCTCTCTCACATCCCTCTCTCTCGCCTCCCTCTCTCTCACACCCCTCTCTCTCGCCCCCCTCTCTCTATCCCCCCTCTCTCTCGCCTCTCTCTCTCGCCTCCCCCCTCGCTCCCCTTTCTCTCGCCCCCCGCTCTTTCGCCCCCTCTCTCGTCCCCCTCTCTCGCGCCCTCTCTCTCGCCACCTCTCTCTCGTCCCTCTCTCTCGCCCCTCCTCTCTCCCACCCCTCTCTCTCGCCCCTCCTCTCTCCCACCCCTCTCTCTCGCCCCCCTTTCGCCTCTCTTTCTCTCGCCTCCTCTCTCTCTCACACCCCCCTCACCCTCTCTCGCCCCCTCACGCTCTCTCACCCCCTCACCCTCTCTTGCCTCATTTCTCGCCCCCTTCGTCCTCTCTCTCTCTCTCTCGACCTACCCCCCTTGCTCACTCTCTCATGAGTCACTGTCGCCTCATCTCCCCCTCTCTCCTCCCTGGCTATCTCGTTCTCGCCCCGTCTCTCCCTCTCTTGCCCCCTCTCTCGTTCCCTATCTCGACCCCATCCCTCTCTCCTCTCTCTCTTTTACTCAGCTCTGCTCTTTCTCTCACTCAGCCTCTCTCTCTATATATATACTGCTCGCCCTCTCTCTCTCTCCTCGACTGTCTCTCTCGCTATCTCCCTCTCTCACCCTCTCTTTCTCGCCCTACTCTTTCGCTCCCTCGCTCTTATCCTCTGCCTCGCTTGCCGCCCCCTTCATTCCCCCCTCTCTCTCTCGACAATCCTCTCACGCACCCTTGTCTCCTTCTCACCCTTACTCTCTCTTTCCTCTCTCCCTCCATCTCTCCAACTCTCTCTCTCACTTGCTCTGTCTCTCTCTCCCTGTCTCTCTCTTTCTCACTCGCGCACCCTCTCTCTCTCTCTATCTATCTAGCTCTCGCCGACTCTTCTGTCCCCTTATTCTCTCTCGTTTCTTTTCTCCATCCCTCTCACTCTGTCTGTGTCTGTCTCTCTTTCTGTCTCTCCCTCTCTTACCCCTGCGCTCTCGCTGTAACCCTCTCTCTTTCCCGTCCCCTCTCTGTCAAACCCTTCCTCTCTCTCTCATCTCTCATCATCTGTCTCTCTCTCTCACCCTCACGCTCTTTCTCTGCCCATCACACTCAGTCTCTTTCTTGCCCTCACTCTCTTTCTTGCCTTTGCTCTCTATCTCCCTCCCTCTCTCTCTTTCACCCCCTTTCTCTCTCCCTCGCCCCCTCTCTTTGGACGCCTCTCTCACCCCCATCTCTCTTTTTCCTCCCCCTCTCTCTCGAACCCTGTTTCTCTCTCTCTTGCTCCTTCTGTCTCTCTTGCTACCTCTCCCTCTCGTCCCCCCAATCTCTCTTGCCCATCTCGCTTTCTCGATCTCTTACCACCTCCCTCTCTCGCTCCTTTGTTCTCTCAACACCCCCTCTCTTGCCCCTCCTTCTCTCTCGCTTGCCCTCCTCTCTCTCACTCCCTCTCTCTCACCTCTATGTCTCTCTCGTCCCGTCTTTCTCTCTCTCTCACCTCATCATTCTCACCCACACTCTAACGCTCTCTTGCCCACTCTCTGTCGCCCTCACACACTGCCTCTCTCTCTCGCCTGCTCTCTCACTCGCCCTCTCCCTTGCCTCTTTCTCTCGCAACCCCTGGCTCTCTTGGCCCCTCTCTCTCGACCCTCTCTCTTGCCTCCGCTATCTCTCTCTTGCCATCCCGCTCTTTGTTGACCCTCCCTCTATCTCTCACCCCTGTCTCTCTCTCTCTCTCTCGCTCCCTCACTCTCACCCCTCCTTCTCTCTCTCTCTCTCGCCCCCGTCTCTCTCATCCCCTTTCTCTCTCCTTTTCCCTCTCTCTCTAAGATTTGCCGCCCTTCTCTCTCGCCTCTCTCTCTCTATTTCTCTCGCTCTGTCCTCGCACCTCTCTCAGTCTCACACTCTCTCGTCTCTGTCTCTCATTATCTCCTCTCCGTCCCTCTCTCTCTATCCCTCCCTCACCCTAACTCTCCCTTGCCTCCTCTCTCTCTCCCTGCTCCTTCACTGTCTATCCACCTTCTCTCACTCTCGATCCCCCTCCCTCGGTGTCTCTCTCTATCCCCACCCTCCCTCTGTTTCTCTCTGAATGAATCTCTCTCCCTTCTGTCCCTCCCTCCCTCCCTCTCTCTCTCTGACACACCTTGTCTCCGTAGTCCTTCCCTCTCCCTCTGACCCAGAGACTGGGGGAGGGGGTTTGGTGGTGAGGCTACGTGGTGGGGTGGGGGTGTGTTGGGGGTGAGAGGATAGAGAGATGTGGGAGGTGGGTGGAGGGGAAAATGGGGTAGAGATGGAATTGCAAGAGGAAGACAGAGATGGCAGAGTGAGGGTGAGGGTGAGGGAGAGAAGGAAGAGTGGAGGCAGTGGTGAAACTGGGGTTGTGGTGTGTGTAAGGGGGTGACAGGGATAGGTGGTGAAAAAGAGTGAGTGTGCAGAGAGAGAGAGTGGGTGAGAAGTGATGAGAAAGAGTAGGGGAGAGGAAATGGGGAGGCCAGGCTGGGGTGGGACGACAGAGGGAGTTAATCCCAGCTCCTGAGCTCAGGGCGCGGTCGCCTCCCCTTCCCTCCCTTCCCCTTCCCTTCTCTTCCCTGAGGACCAGGACTTGGGGCTGAGTCTGTCTCTCTCCAGCTCAGCTTCTCCAACACAAAGACACACAACAACATCGTTCACTCTGCTGCTTGGCACGCTTTAATGAACATTTTTATTGTTTACAATTGGAAGTGATGGATACAGTCAGTGGGATGGTGCCTTTTCTCACTGGCCTCTGAGTTGTGAGAAACATTGAAATGTGTCCCTGTAACCCCCCTGTGGGATAACGATGGACAAACCAGCGCTACCTTCAGTCTGTTACCAGAGTAACAGTCTACTCCATCATTCAAACACTGACCTGAAATGAGAAAATCCCGGATGGGTTGATTAATGAGGGAATTTGATTGATGGGTGGAGTTGGGTGAAGGGATATTTCAGCACATTCTTCAGCTGCTGCCTGAACTTAGTCTGGGTCATGGCATAAATCGCGGTGTTTGTGCAGCAACTGAGGAGCTGCAGCATGAAGCCCAATTCCTGCACAAAGGAGTGGAGATAAACAGACTCATACCCAATATACGACATCCGGGCCCATATAGAATACAGCATTAACGGTGACCATAACAGGATGAAATTGGCCGAGATCACAAACAGTAAAATGATGGATTTTTTTCGGTTTCTCATTTCTGTGTCAGACTGAGCGTCCCCATTGGTATGAGCGCGGAGTCTCCTGCGTGCTCTGCTGGTCACTAAAATGTGTCTGACGGTGAGAACATTGAGTAGCAGAATCAGGAGAAATGGGACACACGGGGTTAGAATGTTGTGGAGGAACTCGATTGTGACCCAGACACTGGAGACGAGAACAGCGTCTGTTACATCACAAAACCAGGGGGAGTTCGCCAGCCAATACCGAGCCGTGAGCATAAAATACCAGGAAATGTTCTTTAAACAGCTCAGCACAGTCACTGCTCCAAGAACCACAGCCGCCGTTTTCTCACTGCAATATTTACTTTTCAGCTTCTGGCAACAAATGGCCACAAACCGATCAAAGGTGAAAGTGACGGTGAACCAGACAGAGTAGTCAGTGGCTGCATAAAGCAGGACGGCGTGGATATTACACACGGGGACGGAGTACACCAGGAAATAAAACTGTTCCCGATAAACAATGGGAATGTGTCTCAGGATCAGGTCGAGGATAATGACCAGGAGATCCGCCGCTGCCATGGCCCCCAGGTAACGTCTGACACATGGAGACAATCCACAATCTTTATAAAGCAGGACGTAGATGGTCCCTACGTTAGCTGTGAGGAAGGAAAACAAACCCATTATCCATCAGCCTGGAGGCAAAGGGCCCCGTTTGATTGGGGCCCCAGTGAGATTTTCAAATGTGTTACTGTATTCAGGGATTTATTAAAATAATTGGAGCTGGAATCATTAATGGGAAGGTCGGAATTCCTGAGAAAAATGCGACATAAACCACAAGAAACCCCTCCTCCCCAAACACAGAGACGCATCCAGAAGGACAGATGGTTTCTAGAACATTCTTACAGACTCGATCACTCGAGAGCAGACACAGGTCACTCCTTCCCAGTTCCTAATACGGAGGGTGGAAACGTTGCTGTCCTGAAGGATCCTCTCCCCGTTTCCTGAAGACAAACGGAGTTTGGGAATTCCTGTATTTTGGTTTAAATTGTGGTCAATCCTGTGTCGGGAAGAAATGTAAACGCAGGGAAAACGTATTCACCCCTTTAAATGCCTGACGGTCCTTCGGAACAGTGTCTCCTTCTCCCTGGAACGGGATCTCTTCCCTCGGGATCTTATCGTTTGTTCAATTCACTGACTGTTCACAAACAATGTCAGGGACAGAACGTTCCGGGGAATGTCAGTTATAGAATGTTGGAGACAGAACGTTCCGGGAAACTCCTTGACCTGTCCATCACCTTTCCCCCCATCCACTCTACCCTCTTCTCTGGCCCATCACCTCTCCCCATCCCCATCTACCGATCACATTCCCAGTTTCCTTACCCCCCAGCCCCAGCCCAAACCCCAGCCCAAGTCCCCTCCCATTTATCTCTCAGCTCCCCGGCCCACAAGCCTAATTCCTGATAAATGGTTTATGCCCGAAACGTTCATTCACCTTGCTCCTCAGATGCTGCCTGACCTGTTGTGCTTTCCCAGCACCACCCTCCCAATCAGGAAACAGTCTGACACCATCGTACTCACGGGATGAAGCATGATCGGTCATGTTTCATGAAGCCCCATTCACCATCCCTCGGTATATCCTGTCCCACCGGCAGGACAGACCCACCAGTGGTGGGGACACCCTGGGATGCAGTCAGGGAAGGAATTACCCTGCAATTCCCCAACATTGATTCCAGAACCCGGGAAGGCTTATGGTAACATGTCACAGATGGTCAAGGAAATCGCCTGAGGATGGACATCTCCTGCCCCTCACCTGTTCCCTCGGTGATAACGCAGTTCCCCTTTATGTTGAAAACAAATCAGAGAAAGCACTGAGGGTGACAAGGACACAGACCGTCCTCTGGGTGTGGGACTTCAATGTCCACCACCAAGAGTGTCCCCATAGGCCCACGCACTGACTGAGCAGGGAGAGACCTCACATACACAGCAGCGATACTGGAGGAAGTGATAGGGGAACCAACAAGAGGGAAACATTCTCACCAAACCCGTTGTCCCTAACAGTATCTGTAGGAGCAGCCAGCACACAGTCCTGGTGGAGGGAAAGTCTCAGCCTCATATTGAAGACCCAGCCCACTGTGTTATGTGGCACTCCCTCCTGTGAAGTAGAACATACTTCTTAAGGACCAAGTACATGGAAACTGGCCATCCATGTGGCACTGTGGGCTATCAGTAGCTGCAGCATCAATGGCCTTCTCTCCATCGTAAATCAGAAGTGGGCTGTTCACTGATGGTTCCAAAACATGCTGCACCATTCCTAGTTGCACCGATACTGAAGCAGGTCATTCAATCTATCAAGAGTTTTATACAGGACAACATCCATCTTTTCCGGGATCTGATCCATTTCTGTCGACGGGCTGGTTTGCTGAGCGCCTTCCTATCTCTCGACCAGGAGGAGGTGTTCGACAGGGTCGATCACGAGTACCTGCTCTGGACTCTGCGGGCATTCGGGTTTGGGACGCAGTTCATCGCCCGGATCCGACTTTTGTACGCTGCCTGACGGCGCCCCTTCACTTCGGGAGAGGAGTACGTCAAGGCTGCCCCCTATCCGGCCAGCTGTATTCCCTGTGCGTGGAGGCTTTCCTGCGCCTCTTGCAGAGGAAGTTGTCGGGGCTGGTTCTGCGCGGCGCGGGAACGGGGTGGCCTGTGTCGACGACGTGCTCCGTATTTTCACCAACCCGGCTGACCTGGGGAGGATGCGCGAGTGCCAGGCCGTGAACTCGGCAGCATCTTCCGCCAGGATCAACTGGGCCAATTGTTCCAGATTACTGGTCGGTCCGTGGCGGGTGGACTCTCTGCCGGAGGAGTTACATGGGTTCAGCTGGAGTACCACCCATCTCCTCTACCTGGGGGTCTACCTCAGCCAAGCTGAGGAATCCTGGCCGGTGAACTTGCAGAAGCTGGAGGCCAAGGTCTCGGCCCTCCTAGGCCGCTGGACAGGACTGCTCTGAGTGCTATATTAAAGGAGTCGAGCGCTGGTCAGTTAACCAGCTGGTGGCCGCCAAGCTGTGGTACTGGCTGGTCACTTTGGTCGAATTCTTCTGGGACAAAAATGATGCACTGGGTCGCTGCGCAGGTTCGGAGTCTCCCTATTGAGGAGGGCGGTCAGTCGATGGTGTGCACCCTCACCCAGCTCGCGACGTTCGACCTTCAGACCTTGCAGCGATACCGTTACGTCGAGCCTCCTCCTAGGTCACGTTTTTTTTCCACCAGCTGTGTAACCTCAACTACGACACGCAGCTCCTGTTCATCGACCATGACGGCTTGGAGGTCGGCCTCAAGATGCTGCCTGTCTTTTACCTGGACCTGGCCACTGTCTGGAACATGATCGAATCATGTCGCGCCTACCATCCAGCAGGAGTAGTGGCTGTCGTCAGGGAGCCATTGCTCAGGAATCCGCACCTCTGTACTCGTGGGTTCAAGTGACTGTCGGAGTGGAGGGCCGTGGCAGCGAAGGTGTCCAGGGTCGGGGACGTGCTGGGTGGCGGAGTCCTGGGCTGGACACATATTGAGCAGGGCAGCGGTAGACGTGCGGTAATTGGCCACCGTCATCCGACGCCTTAAAAGGACGGTGCTCGGACCCGACGTAGTGCACCACCTGGAGGATGCTCAGGTATGCAGTGGGATCCCGTCCGCGCACACCCCTGCCTGGACGGAATTTCACATTGGCCCCAAGGTCCCGTACTTCCCGCGGGAGCCTGTGCCCCACTATCTGAGCCGCCTCCGGAATTTTAATTTTGTCCCTTTTAAGGACGTATACCCATTTGCCACCAGGCAGTGGGGATCCCCATTGGAGGACTCTCTACGCGGGAGTCCTCCCCCTTTCTCTCGGGGATATGGAGTGGAGGGTGTTGCATGCAGCGGTCCCCTGCAGCCATAGATTGTGGTGGTTCACGGACTCCCAGCCCAACTGCTTGTTGCACTCCCTTTTTGATTTTCATAAAAACCTCCTCCTCTGCTTTTGGTTGCACTTCAGTCCCACGTTCCTTATCTCTGGGCACCTGGTACGGAGTAGGGAGGGCAGGTCTGAATATGTCCTCGAGGCTCTGTTCCTGGCCTGGCCAAACTGGCCATAAACAGGTCCAGGCAGCGGGCCGTGGAGGTGGTCGTTAGGGCCGACTGCCTGCCCCACTTCTGCGGTTACGTTAGAGCCCGGGTGTCTCTGGAGAAGGAGCACGTGGTCTCCACCAACACCCTGGAATTGTTCAGGGAGAGGTGGGTCCCACAGGGAGTGGAGTGCATTATTTCCCCCTCCAACTCTATTTTGATTTAATCCCTGCCCTCCCCTTCACTGTTTGTTCACACAGCATTGCTCTTTGATGTGAAGGGCACTGCTTGTCACTGGCCACTTGGGTGTTTCTTTTCTCCTTGGTGGTGGAAACTGAATAAATATTCGTGCACCTTGGGTCTTTCACTGTGTCTCAAACCTGCACACACACAACATGGATGCTGGGGAAAAATAAGCACTAAAAAAAAAATAAACTGAAGTGTCAGACGTCATGTTCACCAAAAAAAAATCAAGAGTTTTTAACAGGACCAGAATGAGGCCATTCAGCCATTGAAGGCTGTTACTCAGCAATTGGAGCAGATCTTTTATTTTCTCATACCTGTTACACACGAAATGGAGGGAAGATACAGCCTTTCAAAGCTGCTACACAGGAATACGGGGAGGGCGGGTTACTGAGCCAGGAGCAGGAATAAATTAGGAAGAAATCAGTCTCTATTTGTTGAACACAAATTAACGACTGCAGTGACACAGTGACCAGTGCTGGGACCTCAACTATTTGAAAACTATATAAATGGTTTCCAGAAATGGAACAAAATGTTCTAACTAAATTTAAACTGACACTAAGATTGAGAGAAACTGAAGCTTTCAAGGGGAGGTAGATAATCTGTAAATGAGTAAGCAATGGACAACAACTTGATAAATCGAATATAATGTGGGTAACTGTGAACCTGTGATTTTTTTCTTCAGAAAGAACAGGCTGTGTATTACATAAATGGAGCGGGATTGCAGGACTTAGTGATACCATGTGTACTGGAGAGTTCACTCTGATCTGTCCAGACATGGGAAGTGTGGCCCTATCTCTCTGATGATCTGCTCCCTGATGTTCCCAGTGGCCCCATTACTCTCTGTATACACCGGATATTTTGATGTAGTTGATTGGTGATGGGACTTGGTGAGGGGGAGGATGTTTTGAGCCCTGTACCAACGGGACAGCTTTTATCTGAAAGACTATCATTCCTTTCTCCGTTGAGAGCCGAGGACAATGGGAATGGCTGCCTGCTTCTGAATGAAGAGGCTGTGGCTGGTGCCAGGACAGTGGGTATTCACCAACATGATGTACTGTGCCTGGGCACACTGTAACGTTAATGGGGTGAGAGACGGAGGGTCCAATCACAGGAATGGGAACTAAAGGCATTGCCAGATCAGCTGAAATGATTAGATATACCACATTCTCAATCCACCTCATAGAACCAGCCCAGACACCGTAAACCCAGAGGAGATATCTGCTCACCGTGGAACACTTTGTAGACCAGGCCAGTGTCCTGCTCAGTACAACCCAGCAATCTGTACAGAGTGAAACACTGCACAGATCATGTCAGGGCATATATCTTTAAACCATCTGTCGAGTGTGCGAAGCTGGGATAGAGACAATAAAAAACTGCAGATGCTGAATCTAAAGTAGACAGGCAGGAGGCTGGAAGAAAAACAGCAAGCCAGGCAGCATCAGGAGGTGCAGAAGTCGACGTTTCGGGAGTAAACGTTCTGCAGGAGTCCTGAAGAAGGTTTATCCCAGAAATGTCAAATTCCACACCTTCTGATGCTGCCTGGCTTGCTGTGCTCCTCCAGCCTCCTGTCTGTTTAGTGTGGGAAGCAGTGGCGACCACATCCATGCATTGATCGATAAACCCGAATTAAATATCTGTCCAGCACCGGGAGCTGTGCAGTGATCACCAATTTGTAACCTGGAGCAGTTCCCCTCCCAGCATGTAGAGCTGGCTACCCCACCACAGTGCATTGCTCTTTAACACTATGTCAGATCCCTGCCCAGTGTGGGGAAACTTGCAGCCCAGGCTGCCAGTGACAGGATGTACAGCTCCCATCCATTTCACAGCTCCATATCTCAATTTTGCCCTGACAAGGGGGTGCTGTGGGTGTGAACATTACTGCCAGAGAGAGCTAGAGTGGGAATCAGTTTAAACAATAACAAATGGGAGAGGTATGGGAAATAGACAGAGAGGGGGAGACTGAAAGAGTGTCACGGAATGATGTGTTCCCAGGTTTCAGAATGCTGAAATGAAAACATTTTGACAGAATCCCGTAACATGAGTCAGTGTTTCCAGGAATGATAGGCGAACAGGATATTGGTGGGAGTTCAGATGATGGAGAGTATTGGATGAGCATTTGTTTGGCAGCTTTGTATCCGGGAGTAGGGTCAGCCGAGTCTTTGACTCATTCAGCTGAATTTAACAATAATTTGTCTCAGTGACATTTTCATTCAGTGTGACAGAGGGATCATCGCACGAGCTGAGCTAGTTTCCTGGTGCTATCTTACTGAACTCACATCATTAACTACCCACCCCACCCCATGTTGTCCCTCTCATTCAATACCAGCACGATTCTCCCACCCATCATGGCTGGACGTACTCATTATCACCTGAAGTTCCTGGATAGTCCGTGATCCCTGGCACTGGAGCCATCTTTAAAAGGCCAATGGGCACACGGTTGAGCTTTCTCTGTTTGGAGCTGCCCTGCACAGTTTACGCCGAGCATGGCAGAAAAGGGGCAATTACACCTCCGTTTGTCGACAGGGGCACGGAGGTCTTGGTGGGTGGGCTAGTACAGAGGAGGACCTGATGCCATCTCTCTTTTGTGTCGAGCTGGTGCAAGTGGAATCCCCACGGTCTCGGTGGGCAGGAGGGTGAGCTCACATCACATCGTCACCACCACCTCCCAGGAAGGGAGCACGGAGGCTCCCTCCTACACCTCCCCCTGTAAACAGCTCAGATACTGAAACTAATCTGTGATAGTTACTGCTCTCCCCACTTGTCCTGACATCTTCAACAATCTGTGCTCATATACACGCAGAGCTCTCTGCTCCTGCACTCCCTTTATAATGGCACAGCCTGTTTTAAACTGTCTTTCATTGTCTTTCGAACCAAAGTGCATCACCTCACACTGCTCTGCATTGATCCCCATCTGCCTTACACTTAAACACTACATCAATGTATCACTGTCGTGTTCGAGTTCCACACTATCCTACATAGACTTCACAATTCTTCCAGGTTTGGTGCCTTCTACAAACATTGAGATTGTCATAGCATGACAGTCCCCATGAAATAACTGAAATCCTGCCCCACACACACGAGTGTGAGCAAGTGAAATGCTGATATATTCCCACGGACAGAGTCGAATAATGACATACTGTCAATGGAGCAACAAAAATCCTGACACATACGGGACAGAGTAGATGAAATATTGATAAACGACAGAGCAAGAGAAATCTGGATAGGTTCCACTTATTTATATTTATCAGGGTATAATGTGATGAAGTTGAAAGTGTATACTGTACCTTTAAGCGAGGGTGAATGCTGTTCTGAACTCAGAGCTTACAAGCACCTGTGGTATGAGAGGATGGCAGACCCAGAAACAATATATTGCTGTAGAGCTGGCGTCGGGTAATAAACAATCAAGAGAAAGAGGGTCTCAGAGTTGTGAATAGTTGATGTAAAATGTTCACTTTTAGAGTCAAAAAATAAATTGATGTTTTTATTTAAACAATGGAATTTGGCAGATCTGTCACTCATATTTTAACAGTTTACGAGGCGAATTGCTTAGTTCATGTTGCTTGTCGTCTGCGTGTGTGGCTACTAGGGATAGCTGGTCGTGTCGTTTCGTGGCTAGTTGATGTTCGTGGATGCGGATCGTTAGCTGTCTTCCTGTTTGTCCTATATAGTGTTTTGTGCAGTCCTTGCATGGGATTTCGTACACTACATTAGTTTTGCTCATGCTGGGTATCGGGTCCTTCGTTTTGGTGAGTTGTTGTCTGAGAGTGGCTGTTGGTTTGTGTGCTGTTATAAGTCCAAGTGGTCGCAGTAGTCTGGCTGTCATAGTAGACTAATGTAGTGTACAAAATCCCACGCAGACGACAAGCAACATGAATTTGACTGGGGCAACACTACCATTATAGGGCAAGCGAAACAAAGAACAGCCAGGGAATTCCTAGAAGCATGGCAATCATCCACAAACTCCATCAACAAACACATCGACCTGGACCCAATATACCGGCCACTGCAGCGGACAGCTGAAACTGACAACCGGAAGCGGCAGGGACAGGCCACTATAAATGCCGGAGGAAACACCACAGAAGCGCTTCACAGGAGGCTCCCAAGCACTGAGGATGTCACCTAGACAGGGGACGAAACGTTTGCAACAAAAACTTCCATCTCGGCGAATAGAACCACAGCAACGAGCACCCGAGCTACAAATCTTCTCACACTTTGTAGACAAGTGTGTTAAACACCTTCTTAACCACACTATCTATATGAGATGCAAACTTTAAAGAATTATACCTGACGGCCTAGGTTTTTGTTCTACAACACTGCCAAAGACCCTACTTTTAATTGTATAGATCCTGCTCTTGTGTATTTTACCAAATCCCATACCTCACATTAATCCAAACTAAACTCCATCTGCCACTCCTCAGCCCAGTGTGTGATATCACTGCCACCTCCTCCTCCCCCTTCAATTTTAAAATGCCCACCCCTCTCCAGGAGGCCTGCACACTCCGGCCTTGATTTTCACAAAGACCCTGAGCTTGGTTTGCCTCGTGTAGTTAGGGGGAGGAAGGACAGATTGCAGACACTGTCAATGGGGAGGAGAGGCTGGACAGTAATCAGCGGCCTGGTATCATTTCATGGTTTTATGAAGAGGGCAGTCGCACGTTAGAGGTGGGTAATACTGATCGGTGTTTTGGGACCAGAAATTATGCTCTTTCTCAGTCTCTGTTGTTCAGTAATATATATCCATTTGACACCCTTCATTGGGCAGGGTGTGTCGGCAGGATTTCTTTCCCTAATATTGCAGACAACAGATAATAGCGATTAAAGACGTTCATAGTTAATTTCAATAGCATAGCACGTACACTCAACACCCTACAGTTGAGACAAATATCTTGCATTTGTTTAACAATACAAAGTGTTTTGTGTAGTTCAGTAATGGTAACCTGATTATAATAAATCCATACCGAGCTGAAAGCGGGCACTAAAATATGACCCAAAATCTGTGTATGGTTGTGTAGTGGATAGTGTCCCTGTCTCTGAGCCAGAGCTCTGTATTTGATTCCAATTCCTGAACTTGTGTGGTAGTAATCCTAGCTCTGGATTAGAATGTCTGGATGAAAGTCCTGCTTGTTGCAGAGATATGTCACAGGCTGATGAACAAACACACAGGAGAATACTGTGACAGCTTTATGGGTATTGCCGAGTGGTGCTAGTGTCCCTACCTCCGGGCACAACGGTCAAGATGTACATCGCACAGAAGTGTCTTATGCTACACCTAAACAAACTGATTAAAATGGATTTAGAATTGTGACTTGATGGAGAAGGAAGAGGTGTCAATGTTGAATTTCAGAATTTAGGCCCAAGATGACTGAAAGTACAGCTATTCGTGTTGATTAGAGTCACATTTCGCAGCATTAATGGTTTATAAAATCAGAACGGTCATGGATAGGGTGAGTAGTCAGGGTTATCCCCAGGTTAGGGGTGTCCAAAACTAGAGGGCATTGGTTGAAGTGGGAGTGGAAAGGTTTTGATAAGGCCTAAAGGGAACCATTTCACACGGAGGGTGTACAACTACAGCATGTAAAAGGCATCTGGATGCTGACAGACCTGCCGAGGTTTTCCAGCAATTTCTGTATTTCTTTTAAAAATCCATTCATTTTAACACGGGTATTCTGAATACATTAAACATTTTATTTTTTAATGACGCAGGGCCATATAAACATATTTCAAATTGACCAAGACCATTTTCTGCTAAGGGTATGGCTCTGTGTATGACAGCAGCAATGATGCACCTACATGTAGCAGGGAATGTAATGGAGACATAGTTTGGACAATGTACAAGGAGACCTCAAATGGTCCAGTTTGGGAGAGGATGACATTACTGTGTGACTCAGCTCAGAAAGGGAGAAAATATAATCTACCCAAGAAGGAATGGCCGATTACACTCTCTCTCCTTCATTGTTCTTCATTACAGCAATGTGTGCGAACTAAAAAAGACTCTACAGTCGTCCTTACCATTCTTATTTTTATAGAATCCCTGCAGTGTTGAAACAGGCCTTTCGGCCCAACAAGTCCATACCCACCTTCCCAACCCATTCCCCTATATTTACCCCTGACTAATGCACCTAACCTAGAAATCCATGAACACCTAACCTACACAGTTTGAGCTGTGGTAGGAAACTGGATCACCCATTAGAAGCTCACACAGGAAAGTGGAGAATGTGCAAACTCCACACAGTCACCCATGACTGGAATCGAACCCAAGTCCCTGGTGCTATGAGGCAGCAGTGCAAACCATCGTGCTTTGGGTGATCCCTGACCAAAATTCATTGGAATCTACTCACTGAGTAAAGCAAAGGGAATTCAGCCAAATCCAACTCTCCCAGGATGAAATCCCATTGCTCGCAGCTTGTGTGAGTAGAATGTCTTTAGAAGCAGAATAACGTTTTGGACAATCTCAATTTTTGTCATGAATTACACTAATATTTGGACAGAGTTCTTTCAAATTAAAAGTGCAGAGATTTTCTAAACCGGTTTGTGTGTGTGTCAGCGTTTCAAACAGGGAAATATCGATTATATATTTGCAATACCCAAACACTTTTCCATTCATCTTTCCATCATAGCTTGAGTAACATTGCGTGGATCACAAAAGTGTCGTTTTAGCAGATTAAAGAAACTAGCCGGACTTGTTCCTAAAACTGACCCTGACCCAGTCTGAGACCGATATCATTGGCCATATCACAAACCTGGTTACATTTAACATTTGTTTTGAGCAGTGGAGGAGTGGGAGTAGAAAGGAAACAATGACCCAAAACGTCGGGGAACTATAGACCAATTAACCTGATGTAAGTGGTGGGTAAAATGTTGGAGGGGATTCTGAGGGACAGGATTGACATACATTTGGGAATGCAAGGGCTGATCAGGGTTGTCAACGTGTCTTTTTGCATGGGAAATCATGTCTTAATTTTGTTGAGTTTTATGAAGAGGTGTCAAAGAAGATTGATGAAGGCAGTTTGGTAGATATTGTCTATATGGACCTCAGCAAGGTGTTCATAACATTGCGATTGGTAGACAGATTAGTAAGGTTCGGTCACTTGGGATACAGGGGAAGATAGTCACAATTGGCTTAAAAGAAGGTGGGTATTTTTCAGATTGGAGGCTTGTGCTGTAAGAATCAGTACTGAGTTCACTGCATTTCATCATTTATGGAAAGGATTTAGACGTGAATATTTGGGCCATAGTTAGTATGTTTACAGATTACATCAGAAAGGTGGTGTAGTAGATTATCTCAGAGTGCAACGAGACCATAATTAGATGGGACAAAGGGGCAAGGAGTGACAGATGAAGTGTAATTTAGATAAATACGAGGTTTTGCATTTAGGGAAGGCAAATCAGGCAGAAATTATACGCTTAGTGGTGAGGTCCTGGACAGTGTTGTGGAACAATGGGACCTTGGACTGCAGGTACATTGTTCCTTGAAAGTGGAGTCGCAGGTAGATGGAGTGGTGCAGAACAATTTTGGCACATTTGCCTTAATCCGTCAGAGCATTGAGTATAGGAGTTGTGGTGCAATGTTGCATCTGTATTGGATACTAGTGAGGCCACTTTAAGAATACTGCGTACAACTCGGTTGGCTGCAGAAAAGATTTACACAATGTTGCAGGACTGGATATTTGAGCTTTAGGGAGAGGCTGGTTAGGTTGAGGTGTTTCCCCCGGAGTGCCAGAGACTGAGGGACAACATAATAGAGCTTTATAAAACCATCAGGGGCATGGATATTCTGAACAGCCATATTCTGTTTCCCAGGATAGTGGAGTCAAGAACAAGAGGGCGAAGGTTGAAGGCGAGAGAGCGAATAATTTAGAAGGGACCTTAGGGTAACTGTTTTATACAGACAGTGGTGTGTGTGTACGGAATGTGCTGTCAGAGGAAGTGGTGAAGGCGGTTAGAATCGCACATTTAAAAAGTATCTGAAAGAGGAGCGATATTGGCCAAATGCTGGCAAATGGACCTAGATCAGATTTGATATCTGATCGGAGTGAACAGATTGGACTAACGGGTCTGTTTCCGTTCTGCATGGCTCTCTGATTCTATGAGAGGGATGACGAAAAATTCTGAAAGGACCTTTCAAGACGAAATACTGTCCACTGGAAGTTTGTTTTGCCTCTGTGTTCACATTGATTGACAGCTGCGTTAGTTAAAGATTTGACAGGGAAGTGCGCTACGGATAATAGGATACAGACATAAAAGTGGGGCTGATACCACAACCTGATCAGCCACAACCCTAGTGCCTTGTGGAGAAGGCTTAAAGTCTCTAATGACCCACTTCTGTCCCTCAGTCCCATATTTCTGTGTTCTATTCAGCCCCTCAAACCTGCTAGACAGGAGCAGTTGGGGGCTAATTACTCCTAAACCTGGTGCACAGAAACAGAGGAGATCATTCAGCCTGTCAGTACTGTCACGCACGCTTTGAGGTGATTTGGTAAATGTAATTGGAAAATCCAGGCTGGGTATGAAAGAAAGTCCTCATTTCTTTTTACAGAGCTTCCCCTCTCTGAAATTTGTGCTTCATTTGTTGATCATATTGTAGACCCAGATTCACGATGAATACAGCCCCCATACCTCATCCAGAGATGGCTCACAAAATCCTCTGGTCTCACTGACTGCAACATTCCATAACAGAACATTCATGAAAATAACACCCACTAACTTTCCAATAACAGAATGGGAGAACATCAGAAACGGGGCATGTTGCTCACTCCCCAAGCCTGCCTTGCCCTTCTTTAAGATCATGACTGATCTGCTCTTGGTCTCAAATCCTCTTTCATACACAATTCTTCATCGCCCTCAACTCTCTGACGGTCAATTTCCATCCACCTCCTCTTCAAATACGTTCAATCATCTAGCTCCCTGAACACTCTTGAGAAGAGAAATCCTGACATTTAACAACACCTGTTTGGAGAAAACAGTTGCTGCTCCTATATCATGGCTTATTGATATGAACAAAAGAGGTTGACTCAAGAGTTCAGGTAAAAATGACTGGCCCTGATATCAAGGCAGTGGTTGTTTTCTATTGACATCAAGAAGCTTAACAAAATTGGACTTAATGGGAATCAGAGTAAACTCTCCAGTGTTTGGAGTCAAACATGGCACAGAGGAAGATGTTCATCATTTCAGTCCTTGGTCACCTCTGTGGGAGATCCTCAGGGTAGCTTCCTCTTCACAAACATCTTCAGCTGCTTCATCAATGTCTACCCGCCCCCAACATCCCCACCATAAGAACAGAAGTGGGGTGGTCACTGAAGATTCCACAATGTTCAGAACATTTTGTCTCCCATCAGCTCCTGAACTGGTCTGTGTCGATGTGCAGCAAGGCCCGGTCTCCATTCAGGCTTGTGTTGTTAAACGGTCAGTAACATTCATGTAATAGCACTGCCTGACACTGCACATTGCCATAGTAAAAGAAAAGCTCATTCAGCACCTCACGCTGTTTTCACAGGAATATGAGGAAGTCATTCAGCCCATTGACACTATTGGAGAAGAACCGGGACAGCCCAATCAGTGCCTCTAGGATATTACTCAGGAAGAGAAGGAGTCCAGTGTGATGGACCACATCAGAGCCCCTCGAAAATATCTGAAGGTGGTAGCCGAGACTCTTTTTTTTTATTTTAAAGGAAATGTAAAGTGTCTGTTCCAGATACAATGTGACTGGTCAAACTACTCGGTGTGAAGCAAAACACAATTTACTTAAACACGAAAGATAAAATGAAACCAAAGGAAGAGGAATTTAGAATAACGTAATTCTATTGGCCAAGTTAACAGAATAATAGATCTAGGAACTATTACTGATGAACTGTCACAATACAGGGAAATCCCATGAAAACAGCCCCTGGCAGAAAGGAATATTCAGACACAGAATGCCACAAACATTTCTCCAATCCGGAAATTAAGAACAGCATAAAGAGAAAATTCAGGTAGAGTAGCAGCCAGGAGACATTCACTGAAGCTTCCAATTCTGTGGGACCCCAATAGTTTTTAATGTTACTGAGAAGCAAAGCCTAGAGGACCTAATCTGTGGGAGCTGGCCACACTCATTCAGGCTGCATTAAAATAAACCCAAGATCTCCCTAGCTGTTTACTCAGTGGCCTTAACTAGCCAGCTTGGTACCAATCGTTCAATCTCTCTCTGAAAAGAAACCAGGACAAAAAAAAAATCTTAAAGCTACAGCACCATCACACTTGTCAGCACATCGGTCTGTCAACCAGGAACCAGGGGTGACCCAATTAGGTCCTTGGCCCTGTCCAATCGGACGAGGAAGAAGCCATTCAGTCCCTTGAGTCACTTACACAGGAAAAGGAGGACGCTATTCAGCCCCTTGAGACTCTTACACAGGAACAGGATGGGGCCATTCAGCCCATTAAGTCACTTATACAGGACAGGAGGAGGCCATTCCCCTCTCAACGCACTTACAAAGGGACAGAATGAGGTAATTGACGCTGATTCCTGATGAATGGCTGATACCAAAACGTGGATTCTCCTGCTCCTCGGATGCTGCCTGATCTGCTGTGTTTTTCCAGCAATTGACTGTCTACTCCAATCCCCACATTGGTAGTCCTCACTGTCTCCTATTGATGCTCTAACATGATGAACAAGCGGAGCAGAGGCTGGACAGACAGACTGCTCCACGTTGCTCCTCGTGGCTCCATTGCTTATGATACACACGAGGGACTTTAACGTGGTTTTCTAGCAGTGAGCAAGGAAGCCATATGTCTTGTGTGAAGTCTTCAGAAGGAGCCTTCATTCTCCGAGAAGCCAGCCTGGTGTTTTCTATGTCGGGCGAAGCTGGTGGGAATGGCTACCTGTTTCAGAAGGAAGGTATTAGGGCTGCTGTTGGGGATTGTGAGCAACATGGCGTTCAGTACGGGCTCACACGCCAACTACACAATAACGTGGGGAGAGTTAATTTAGGCATATAAACTATTGGGAAAGTCACGTTAGACTGATGAATGGACGCTCTAAGATCAAATAATGCTGATCTTGTTCATGTTGATCTTGTCGAGTGCTTGTCTAGTGCAGTGTATCCTGCATGCCTTTCTCTGTCCAAGCCTATTTCTACCCTGTGATCTCTCTGGCCATGCTTCCTATGATCTGCCTCCACTGCTCATAAATAAAGAGTTTCCCTGTACTGAGTACACGTGGCAATAAATCAAACCAATCAATCCTGGGTAAAGTATGGAATTTCTCACCCTATCAATGTCTCTTTTGGAAATAAGTGGTCGCTGCCACTCCTCGTGTTTCAGCATCACAATTTCTTCGTCTCTCATAGCTCTACGATTACACACTCAGCTTCTTCACTCTATCCTCATGTTACCATCATCCGTGTCTGTGGTAAGGAGATCATTCCTTACAAAGGCGATCAAATCTGTACAGATTGCCCCTAATGCTCTCTCAGCAAGGCTCTACAACAGCAGGAAGATGGCTTTACTTATGTACTCGAATCATCTTACAATGAAGCACAGCATACCATTGTCGGCACCCATTACTTACACAGGGTTTGATTCAAAGCAATCAGCATAGACTTGTGAGTGGGAGATCATGCTGCCCAAATTTGTTAGCGTTCTTTGATGAAGTGCCCAAGAAGGTTGATGAGGGCCGAGCGGTAGATGTAGTCTCTATTGATTTCAGTAAGGCCTTTGATAAGGTCCCACATGGCAGGCGGCACTGGAAGGTTCCATCACGTGGAATGCTGGGGGAACTGACCAATTGGATACACAGTTACCTTGATGGTAGGAAGCAGAGAGTTTAGTGGAAGGATGCTTGTCAGACTGGTGCCTGGGTCCATTGCTGATTGGTATCTATGATTTAGTTGAGAATGTACAAGTACAATTAGTAAGTGTGCAGATGACACTAAAATAAGTGGTATCTTGATCAGTGGAGAGGTTTATCAGAAGTTGCAGCAGAACCTTAATCAGGTGGGGAAGTGTGCCGAGAAATAGCAAATGGAATTTAATATAGATGTGGGAGATCTTGCATTTTGGAAACTCAAATCAAGGTTGGAGTTTTATGGTGAACGCGAGGGTCTTAAGGGGTGCAGTTTTCAGAGGGACCTTGGCATTCAGGTGCACGGTTCTCTGACAGCGGAGTCACAGGTAGACAGGCCAGTGTTGAAGGCTTTTTGGCACACTGGCCTTCATCAGGCAGGACACGGAGTACAGAAGTTGGGAATTTATGTTGCAGTTACACAGGACTTTGGTAAGGCCACACTTGAAGTATTGTGTTCAGTTTTTGTCATGTTCTTTTAGGAAGGATGTTATGAAATTAGAAAGAGTGCAGAAGAAATTTACAAGGACGTTGCCAGGATCAAACGGTCTGAGTTACAGGGAGAGGTTGGACAAGCTAGGACCTTCTCTTTAGAGTGTAGTAGATTGGGGGGGGGGGGGGAACCTTATAGAGCTGTATAATATCACGAGGGGTATGGAATCGATTAATGTTCTCAGTCTTTTTCCAACATTTAGAGAATTGAGGATTGGAGGGGATCACTTTAAGGTGAGAGGGAAGGAATAAAAGGGAACCTGTGGGGTCACTTCTTTACACAGAGGATGGTACGTGGATGAGCTGCCAGCAGATGTGATTGAGGGGGATACATTAACAACATTTCAAAAGCATTTGGATAAATATGTGGATAGGAAAGGACTAGGAAAATATGGGCCAACTGCAGGGAAATGGGGTTAGCGTGGATGGACATTTACAAGGTAGAGTCAAACTCCTCTGTTAATTAAAACCAAACACCCAGAAAAGCTCGCCTCACCTCATAATCTGTTAAAATATGAGTGACACAGATCTCTTACATTCCACTATTTAAACGAAAATTAACAAGTTAGTTTCTTAACTTTAATAGTGAACACTAAACAACAACTATTCACAAATACAAGCTCCTCTTTTCTTAACTACTTACTATCTGACTCCAACTCTGTAAAAATATGCTGTTCCAACAACCCACATATTAAACATTACATTCTCAAGACCATAAACTCCATCTTCCCCGCTGTGTTCACTCTTCCAGCTGCTGATCTCCCTGGGTCTTTTTTTTACTGCAATTAGATTTGACATGCATATGTATCTTTGTTATAGAGTGTTTGAGATGGCCAGTTAGCACTCCTGTTCTACAGCAGTTACTCTTTTCTTGGATGGCAGTGGCTCTCCCTCTAGTGTTCAAAATGCTGGGTTTATATACTCCGCATGATACAATATTTCCCATAAATTGATTGCTTTCTAAGTGTGCAAACAATAATTTTCAAATCCCGTTGGTTTCTGGTATCCTGAGCGTTGTTTAAACTCTTTGGTTGCATTTGAATTGCTGTCAAAACAGCAACCAAAACCCATATAACTCATATATATGGTGACATTTGGAACAGCCTGACTTTTAGCTGGCATCTGTGGCTGTACTTTCTATTCAGCAAAATCCGTTCTGTCTTAATGTGAACAGATATGCTTTCGGCTTCATAACACCTTCTCCCCTCAGAAACGAAAATGAACCATCAGAATGAAAAGTTGTCATCATTTCTTTTCCTCTAATTCTTAAACCCATTTTTATGAAATACAAAAGTATTAGTCTCAGTTATACTATTCATATTAATTCTGCACACCTATATAACACTGGAATAAGTCAAATCTTATCTAAACGTTTTCCTTTAAATCCGCGATAACACATTTGCTAACACATTTTAAGACCAACAGCATGTGCATTTTGTAAGTTTAAAGTCGGTAACATAAGACTCCAATGAAAGTCTCATATTCTGTTCTTGAAATATTCCGAAAAATGCGAGAGATTTATCGTTGTCCACAACCATCTCCGACAATTTGTTTTTCATATAAGCTTTAAAATATTGTCAGGCCAGTGCGAAACTCAATCATTCTTTTTCAATAATGGAGATTTTGTATTTTTTTCTGGTTGATATTGAGTTTTTTCAACAAGTAGCCAATTGGCCATTCAATTCCATCATCATCTTTCTGTATCAATACATTACTATATCCCGAGCATCAAACACAATTTTCAAAGGGTTTCAAAATATTTGGTGCAAATAAAACTGGTGCGGTGATTAAACCTGCGTTAAAATTCTCAAATGCCTGCTGGCATTGTTCTGTCCAGCACAATTCTGTGTTCTTCCTTAATAAATCCATCAGTGGTTTTATAGAATCCGATAGAATCCACTCAGTTCCAAAAACCGAAGCACCTCTTTCTTTGATGATGGTCGTGGAAATTCCTCAAAGCCCTTCGTCTTTGTGTTCAATGGCGTCAACCTTCCATGTCAAATGTAATGTCCCAAGAACATCACCTCTGCCTTCTCGAATACTGTTTTCTTTAAGTTTATTACCAAGTTCGCTTCTTGTAATCGTTCAACATGCTCTGCAAACTGTAACATGTGAGCTTTCAATCACTTGCTAAGGATCAGGACATCAGATAAACTGCACAATTTCTACTTCTGGCTGCAACTCTGTTCCTGAGTCTTGAATGTGGCTGGACATTATTCATTCACATGGCATACACGATAACGTTTTTTTGTCATATCCGGTATCTTTACCAGATAGTTTAACTGACTCGACATTTTTTTAAATTTGAAAGGGACGACTAAATCTGGCTTTGAAGGGATTTCCTACCACTGGTGGCAATACTAATACGTCACCCCACGGGAAATCTTCAAAACTTCAGAGTTTTTGTCTGCCACCTGCTTCACTCTATGCTGTGTCCTCTTCAGATGCTGTTTAGCTAACTCACCTACTCCATCTATTCTCTCCCTCACCTCACATATATAATCCAAGTGTAAGATCTCCGACTTCTGTCTTGTCAATTAATACTTAATTAATTTCAAAGGACCTCTCACTTCATGATCGAACATTAATTCAAAGGAAGTAAACTGAGTAGATTTATTTGGGGCATCTCTGACGGCAAGCAAATTAATGGGGCACCTTTATCCCAATCATTCAGGCAATCCTGACAGGACTGCAGATGCTGGAGATCAGAGTTGAAAACTGTGTGGCTGGAAAACCACAGCAGTTCAGGCAGCATTCCAGTGGCAGGAGCGTTGACGTTTCAGGCACAAATCCTTCATCAGAAAAATGGGGGGGGGGGGGGCAGGGGAGGGAGAAGGGGTCTGAGAAACAAATAGGAGGGTGGGGTTGGAGCTCGATGGAAGGTAGCTTGGAAGGCGATAGGTAGATGCAGGTGGGGTAAAATGGTGATAGGTCAGAGAGGAGGGTGAAGTGGATAGTTGGTGGGACAGCTGGACCCCTCAAACTATACAGCATCAACGTTGACTTCACCAAATTCCAAATTTCCCCTCCACAACCTCATCCCAGATCCAACCATTCAAATTAGCACTGCCTTCTTGAACTGTCCCAACTTTCCATCTTCCTTCCCACCTATCCAGTCCACCCTCCCCTCCAACATATCACTATCACTCCCAACTGCATCATCCGATCACCTTCCCAGTGACCATCCGGCCAGCCCAGCTCCTACTGTCCTATTTATTTCTCAGACCCCTTATTCCACCGGCACATTCCTGACGATGGGTTTATGACTGATATGTCGGTTGTCCTACTCTTCGGATGCTCCCCCATCTGTTGTGCTTTACCGGCGCCTCACTTCTCAACTATTAGAGACTGAGCAGAACCCGTATCTCACAAAATTATAATTTCTTGTCCATCCCTCCCCCCAACCTTTCTAAGTAAACTTTATCCACAGAAGCGAATTCTCTATAGAGATCAGGCACTGACTCCATACCCAGCCCCTACCTAGGATGTACACTCTCCTGCAGCTCCTCGGCTCCACTTGGGGTCTCTTTTACCAGTTTCCGTAATGCACTGGCTTAACCTCTTTTACCACATCTTTTCCCAAAGTGACTTCCTTGAACGCCCAGCTTACTGCAGTGAAAACACCTTTTCCCAGTGCCCTTCTTAAACCATCAGCACTGTACTTTTATGTGTTCCACTCCGTTATAGTGAGAACACCTGAGACCTTTCATCACCTTTCAACCCCTTCGGATATTTTTTCACCCGTGGTAAACTTTTGCAACTGTGATTTATTCTATGTCTTGTAGCGTAGGATCTCTCCTTTTCCAATATCTATCCTTCACAGGATGAAAATCCTCCCAGAAGCTGAATCTAATCTTATGCACCAATGCATATTTACGTGCCATTTCTGCTGCGCTTCTCACTTCTTGAACTTTCAGTTCATTCACATGAATTCTTAACATCTCTGGAAGTGAGTCTTTAAACTTCTCCAGCACAATAATCTCCCTTCGAGCCCCATTTTAAGGCCTACACACATCTATCAAAATGGATGTGTTTAATTCTTTCAAACTCAACATAACTCTGACCTCGTTCCGTCTCTATATTTCTGAACCTCTGTCTGTATGCTTCTAGTACCAATTCATAAACACTCAAAATGGCCTGTTCGACATCTGCATAATCTCTTCACCCCTCATCTGATCGCGCTGCACATATCTCACTAGTTGTGCCCAGCAGCTTAGTCTGAACTAGCTTTACCCAGACGTTCTCTGGACACACCATGTGCAGAGCCAATATTACCAATGTAATAAAAATGGTTTTGACATTTTTTTCACCGAAATATGGCAATGTATTAACACATATGTATACATCCTACATCCTCTCTTCATCTTCATACTGCTAATTTAACTTTTTTACCTAATTCCCAAATTCTGATTTTCAAATTTAGATTTTCTAATCTATTTTTTAATTTTAAAAGTATGCCCTTCCTCTGTCTTTCTAAACTTACTTGGCAAATTTGGGAATCATCTTCAACTCCCAGAACCTCTTTAGCAGTGTTAAAAGCCATTTCTTTTAAGTTAACTAACCTCAAGGAAACAAAATTAAATGAATTTTCTCACCTGTTTAATTTAACTGTCAAGTGATGGAATCTGCTGGGACCTTTTGTACCACAAATCTGTCCCAATCCCATACAACAAGCCCTCAAACCGTTATGATGTCGATGTCTTACCCCTCTGTTAATTAAAACCACACATCCAAATAAGCCCACCTCGTCTCGTAATCTGTTAAAACATGAGTGACAGAGAAGTCCAAAATTCCACTATTAAAAGAAAAATAACAATTTATATGTATATGAGTTAACTCGCTGGGCTTGAAGGTTTGTTTTCAGATGTTTCGTCACCATGACTAGATAACATCATCAGTGAGAATCTCCGGTGATACACTGGTGGTATGTCCCGCCTCTCTGTTTATAGGTTTTGGTTTCTTAAATTGGGTGATGTCATTTCCAGTTCTTATTTTCAAGGGAAGTCAGATAGAATCTAAATTGTTGTGTTTGTAATGTATTTCTGGCTAGATTGCCATGCCTTTCAGAACTTTCATGCGTGTCTTTGTTTTGCCTGTCATAGGATGTGTGTGTAGTCCCAGTCAAAGTGGTGTACTTCTTTATCTGTATGTATGGAAACTAGTGATAGTGGGTCATGTCGTTTGGTGGTCAGTTGGTGTTCATGTATCCTCGTAGCACGACAACAGGAGAGTTGAAATGGAGGAAAAATTATTTTATATACACATTTCAATCTGTGTGTTCAGATAAGGAAGATTTTTCATATGTGTACAACACATTCTGAATGAACAACGGAGACACAGTTAACGAAAAATGGTGCACATGATGTATAAAACTTATAAAGCATGAAGACATTTTTTGATCCTCATCTGAAGTGATATGTTCCCCTTCTCTCAAAGTTCCCCCTTTTCTGGGATTCCCTACTCCCGTCTCTCATTCTTATTAGGATGCGTGTTATAAATCTTGCTTATGGTATCCCAACTTATTTCAGCTAACCACCTTTCTATCAGGAATTAAACATATTGGCCTGCTGGGTTCTTTCCAAAGCTAGTGTCTGACATATTATTAGAGAGAAAAATTCTGGCGTCGGACCCAGCATTTAAACATATTACTCTGTTGTACATGCACTATACAAAGGACCACAGCACAGATAAATTGCCAAAACATTGAGGGACATACATCTACTTCTTTCGATAATCTAGTTTTCGCATTTCTCACATCTCCACATCTATATCCTCTCTCTCCTTCTCTCTTTGTATCTAGTTAAGAAATCCCCCAATTATTCTTCGTGTTCCTTCTCTCAAAACTCATTCTTTCGATTTATATCTGTTGCTCTCTTCTTGATGCAATGCGATTATAATTGAGCAATGTTACTAAAAAGACATTCGGGAGCAGCTGGCCAGAGTTAATTAGAAGGGGAGCCGAGCAGGAAAGACCATCCCCTTATCTGGGGGTAATTCAGAAGATAATAAAATTCATCCCAAAGAAGATGAAACATACACATGGGAGAACAAGGCAGCCATGAGCAATAAGACAAATCAGGGACAGCATCAAACCAAAAGAGAAAACATACAATGTGATGAAGATTATTGGGAATCCAGAGAATTCATTGGCTCTGAAGCTAAATAAGGCTGGTATCACTAACACTACATAGCTCTTAATCATGTTCAGGGACAGAAACAGAGGGAAACACATTCACTTTAAACACTTTACTCAAGGAAAAGATTTAGATGATCAAAGTTTGTAAGAAGATATGTAGCTCGGGTGCTCGTTGTTGTGGTTCTGTTCGCCGAGCTGGGAATTTGTATTGCAGACGTTTCGACCACTGTCTCGGTGACATCATCAGTGCTTGGGAGACTTCTGTGAATCGCTTCTGTGTTGTTTCCTCCGGCATTTATAAACATATTACTCTGTTGTACATGCACTATACATGTTTTGCCTGTCATAGGATGTGTGTGTCGTCCCAGTCAAAGTGGGATCTGCCGCTTCCGGTTGTCAGTTCCAGCTGTCCGCTGCAGTGGTCGGAATATTGGGTCCAGGTCGATGTGCTTATTGATTGAATCTGTGGATGAGTGCCATGCCTCTAGGAATTCCCTGGCTGTTTTCTGTTTGGCTTGTCCTATAATAATAGTATTGTACCAGTCGAAATCATGTTGCTTGTCATCTGCGTTTGTGGCTACTAAGGATAGCTGGTCGTGTTGTTTCGTGGCTAGTTGGATTCGGATAGTTAGCTGTCTTCCTGTTTTTCCTATGTAGTGTTTTGTGCAGTCCTTGCATGGGATTTTGTACACTACGTTGGTTTTGCTCATGCTGGGTATCGGGTCCTTTGTCCTGAGAGTGGCTGTTGGTTTGTGTGCTGTTATGAGTCCTAGTGGTCGTAGTAGTCTGGCTGTCAGTTCAGAAATGTTCTTGATGTATGGTAACGTGGCTAGTCGTTTGGACAACATGTTGCCGAATTATGGAGGTAGATGAAAGAACGGGACTGGCTGAAAGAGTCAGAATTTGGAGGATCAATCACAATAACAAAGGCATTGCCAGATCACCTGAAATGATTAGTTATATCACATTCCCAATCCACCTCGCAGAACCAGGTCAGACACCACAAACCCAGAGGAGAAAGCTGTTGAGCATGGAGCACTGTGTAGACCAGGCTCGTGTACTGCTGAACAAAACCCTGCAATCGTTCCAGAGTGGAAGTTATGTAGACCACAGCAGTGCATTGATCTGTAAACCAGGAGCAGTTACCATCCCAGCACGTAGAGCTGTGCCCACCACCCCAGTGCATTTCTCAGTAACATTGTGTTAGATCCCTGACCTGCGTGGGGAAATTGCAGCCCATGCTGGAAGTGACAGGATGTGCAGCTCCCATCCAATTATAGCTCCATATCTCCATTGTGCCATGACAAGGGGGTGCTGTGGGTGTGAACATCACTGCCAGAGAGAGAGTTTGCGGGGAAATCAGTTTAAATACTAACAAACAAAAGGATTGTTGGGAAAAAGCGAAAGGGAGATTGAGAGAGTTTCGTGGAAAATCACAGGTATCATAATGCTGAAATGAAGATATTTCTACAGAATCCTGCAACATGAGCCAGTATTCTCAGGAATGAATTGTGAACTAGATATTGGTGTGAGTTCAAACGATGGCGTTTTGGATGAACACTTGTCTTGCAGCTTTGTGAATAGGAGCGAAGTCAGCAGATTCTTCGCCTCATTGGCTGAATGTAACAATAATTTGTCTCAGTGACATTTTCATCGAGTGTGACAGAGGGATTGACTGCACGAGGCCGAGCTAGTTTCCTGGTGCGATCTTATCGAACTCACCTCATTAACTACCCCCCCACTCCATAGTGCCCCTCTCATTCAATGCAAGCCGATTCTCCAACCCATCATGGCTGGGGATGTTCAATATTGCCTGGATGCTCCTGGATATTCTGTTATCCCGGGCACTGGTTCCAACCTTAAAAGGCCAATTGGCACACGGTTGAGCTTTCTCAGTTCAGAGCTGCCCTGCAAGTTTACCCTGAGCATGGCAGATAAGGATAAATTACACCACGATTTGCCGACAGGAGCACAGAGATCCTGGTGGATGGGCTAGTACAGAGGTGCCACCACCAAACCCACCGGGCATGGTCTGAGCTCACCACTCAGCTCAGTGCAGTGTCTGCGGTCTGAACAAATGACCTGCAATACAGGACCAGCACCAATAACCTTCCCCGCTCTGTCAGGACAATGGTCACTGTATTCTCTCTGCTCCCTCTCATTCACTGTATGTTTGGTATAGCACCGACCCCCGAAACAGGCTCATGCTCCACCACTCTTACAACTTCTCTCTCTCTCTCTCGCTTTCACAACAGCCCCACACAATGATAGAATGTTCTGGATAATGCCGATTATGGAACGTCCTCGATAATGTTCCAAATAATTCCCATTTTCAGGCAACTGTCAATGCCCCAGTATGTACCACAAAAGTGGAAGGAATTGAAATGTATGATTTTTCTTTTACAATTCAAAGCCATCGTGAAGCCATTCTGGCCTTCAAACTAGCTCTAGCATTTAATAAGATCGTCGCTGATCTGATAGTTTTCTCAGCTCCATTTTACAGGAACTTTCAGTCATTCAACCGCCTGGGTTCCTGTTTCTGAGCAGAAGACACTCAGGCACTTTCATCCTGGTTTTCTTCAAGCGCCTGTTTGAGGGTATTTCCTAAGGGAACGGACTGTCCTAACAATATATTTCATCAGCTTTATACGTTTCGGTAATGGTAAGCACATTTTACATAGGCCAATCAAAAATATACACTTATTTTATGGTTATCGATATCCAATCACAATTAGTCATTCTGGTTATTTCACTTGTTTCACCTTGTTGTATTCACTCAAAGACAGCTTCTAAACACTGGTCTCTTTGTACAATATAATTTCCAGCAGATAACAGTTTTGTCCTCAGCAGTTAACTTGACCGTTATCTGAATTGTACCGTTTTCCTTGTTATGAAAGTTTCTCTTGCCCTTTGTCTCTGACTGTTTCTGTCTGTAACAGTTGGAAAGCCTCCCACTCAGTTGGCTGGACTGCTGGTTTGTGGTGAAGAGGGAGGCCAACAGCGCAGGTTCAATTCCCCCCACTGACAGAGGCTACCAAGAAGGGGATGCTCTCTCACCCTCAACCCATCACCTGAGGAGTGGTGACCCTCAGGTTAAACCACCACGTGTGGTCTCTCTCATGGCAGAACAGCCCCATGGTCTTTTGGAATAGTATTCTATCACTGTTGGCATTTTAAAATTTTATCTATATCATCATTTTCTTTTGCATTATATTCCTGGATGTTCTGGAGCTGTGTAATCGTTTCCCTTACACTGTGGATTCCTGCCCATTCCCCGATAATCCTAGATTCTGTTGTTATTTATGAACCTTCTGTCTCTGCCTCAAAAATATTCAATATCTCTGCCTCCAATACTCTGTGGGGAAGTGTGTTCCAAAGACTCACAACACTGAGAAAACAAATTGATCTCATCTGCGTCTAAGGTTTTTTTGTCTCCTTAACTGACGAAGGAGATAATTACATTAGAAGCTTTTCAGAGATGTTTCACTTCACGTATTCCTGGGGTGAAGGGCTGATAACATGGAGGCTTTAACAGGTTACTCTTGGAATGAGAGTTGATCTTATACAAAACTATGAGGAGAGTGCATCAGGTGGATTACCACTGGGTGTTTGTATAGTCCAAACTTGTAGCCATTGTCATTGATCGCCGACAGTGTGGAAACAAGAGTCCACACTGACTTACTGAACAGCATCCCACGCAGTCCTGTCCCCTGACTCTATCCATGTAACTCTGTACTTCCCATGATAAACCCATCTAACCTACACATCCCTGTGCACTATGGGCAATCTAGCATAGCCAATCCATTCTAAGATCCACATCCTTGGGGGAGGAAACCCACACAGACGTGTGGAGAATGTTCATACTCCACATAGAAGGTTGCCTGAGGTTGGAATAGAAGACAGCTCCTTGGTGATGTGAGGCAGCAGTGCTAACCTCATATCCACCATGTTCCTCCATTAGTTATATTAGTTCCTTGTGGTTGACTCGAGAAATCTGCCTTAGTCTGACTTGTTCCTATCACTGACCCAGTATTAGACCTTTATCATCAGCCATATCACCAACCTGGTTACATTTAAAATTTGTTGTGAGCAGTGGAGGAGTGGGACTAGAAAAGGAAACAGTGACACACTCCAAACTCAGTCAGAATAGAAATGAGGAGAAATTCACCAAGTGGGAATGCATTCAAATGGGAATTCTCTTTCGCAGAAGTTTGTGGTCGCTTTATCTTTATATTATATCAGGCTGGCTTCATCTGATTTTCCATAGACAGGTCAGTCAGGGGTAATGCTGCATGGAGAGAAAAGTGCAGCTGGGACCAAAATGAGATGATCCACGACCTTACTTACTGGTGGAGTAGTGTCAAAAGGCCGAATGGTCCACTTGTATCCCTCAGCCCTATGTTCTGGTGTTCCACTCAGCCCTCCAGACCTGCTACACAGGAGCAGATCGAGGCCACTTCGATGGTTAGGTGTACTTTTGGAAATATACTTGGAAAATCCAGGCTGGATCAGGAAGTGAGCCCCACCACCCAATTCCTATTTCCAGTCTCCCCCTCTTTGTAACTTCTGCTCCAGATGTGGGTCACGTTACACACCGAGATTCACTGTGAATACAGCCCCCATACCCACCCCAGAGTTAACTCAAAGAAATCCTCTACTCTCCCTGAATGCAACATTGTACAACATGACTACCAGGAAAATAACTAGTGACATTCCAAAAGCATAACATGACAATGTAAGAAATAGTCCCAGGAGCAGGCTATTCAACCCCTCACGTCAGCACTGTCATTCAATAAGAACATGGCTGATCTATTCCAGGGTTCAACTCCACTTTCCTGCTAACCCCTTGTATCCCTCAATTCACTGATATGTCAAAACCAACCCACTCCGTCTGTAAATACATTCAGTGTTGCAGCCTCCACGACGCTCTGGGTTAGGGAATTCCAGACTTTGACTACCTTCTGAAAAAAGACATTTCTTTGCATCTCAGTTTGAAATCAATATACCTTATTCTGTATCTATATCCCTGAGTTCGAGACTCTTACCTAGTGTCGAACAACATGCGTAGAAACTATCTTGTCAAGACCCATCTGTATCTTGTACATCTCAGTAATATCACTCTCATTCATTTCAAACACAATGAATAAATGTTCACCATTTTAGATGTTCTCAATAATTCAACCCTTTCATTCCAGGAACCCGCCTAATGAACCAAACTTTCTGCATCAGCATGCTGACGTTATGGTTCATACGCAGGAACACTCCAATCCCTTTGTACTGCTCTATTTTTGGGAATCCTCTTCATTAAATAAAAACCTGCGTTTTGGTTCTCTGTGTCATCCCCAAACTCAGATGTATATTGCACTAAGCTCCCGCCATCAGTCTATCAGGGTAGATTGTAAATAACTGAAGCCGTCGGACTGATGTTTGTGTAAATCCAGTAGACATGTCTTTGTCATAAAGTTCGATTAATCCTGACTCTCCGATTTCTATGTGTTAACCAACCGTCATCCCATGCTAATACATTACCCGTCATTCTATGAGCGTCTATCCTGTGTAAGAACCTTTATTTTGTGATACCTTGTGGAAAATCTCTGGAAAGCCTCGTGTCTACCATTCCCCCTTCATCACGTCTGCCTGTTACATTCTCAGGAATCTCCAGAAAAACATTGCGTGATTTTACAGGCAAAATATAGTTTCCCTTTCACAAAACCATGCTGCTTCTTCATCACATGATTATGCACTTAGAAAACTAGTGCCTACGAATAAACCTGTTGGACTATAACCTGTAAGTGTATGATTTTTAAACTTATCATTTGTGATAATCATAGACGGTACAACTGTGAATATGGAGGGGGTGGGGAGAGAGTGATAAATCAGTTTGTGTTTGACACAACAAATGGCCGAGTGGTTGGTAGTGAGGAGGAAGGTCTTAAGCTGAGACTGTAAATAGCTCTTGCCATTGGACTGATATTTGTGGTACTCCAGTTATTTTTACTCCAATGCATTTTATCATAAAAATCAATTCATCCTGACTCTCTAATTTCAATGTGTTAACTAACCATCATCCCATGTTAATATATTACCAGTCATATTATGGGCTTCTGTCTTGTGTAAGAACCTTTAGTTTGGAACACCTTGCGGAAAATCTCTGGAAAGCCTTATGTCTAACATTCCCTTTATCACGTCTGCTTGTTACATTCTCAAGGATCTGCAAAAAAACTTTGGATGATTTTACAGGGCAAAATATAGTTTCCTTTCACAAAACCACACTGACACTGCGTGAAGCTTTTCTAAATGCCCTGTAATTCCTTCCTAAATAACAGATTCTCGCAGATTCCCAGCAATAATGGTGAGGCTAAATGGTTCCTGCATTCGTCTTGCTCCTTTCTTGAAGACAGTTGCCACATTGGAGATTCTTCAGTTTGGCTGGAACTCTCCTGTAATCCAGAGAGTTATGGAATATTTCACATAGTGCTACCAGTCACTCTGTACCCACTTCTTTTAAAACCAGCTATGAATTACTGCTGATCTGCCTACCCTTAGTCTTATCTGTTTGTTTAAAAGCGTGTTCCTTTTGTTAGAGGCAGTTCAAGAACTTCTCGCCTATTACCATATTGTTTATATTATTGGCATACTTACAGGGCCTTCCCCTGTGAGGAATAATGTGAAATACTAGTGTAAATTATCTGCCTGTCCCCCGTAGCCAGTTACCCAGTCACACTGTCCAAATTTCCTCAATATACTTTCCTCACTTTCTTTCTTCCAAAGATCACACACTCATCTTGAACTCTCTTCATACACTCGGAATAGCTCGAGATGCTTGTTTTTATATTTCTTGCCAATTTACTTACATCATGACTTTTCTTCCCTTCCCCTCGCTTTCTTGATTCATACAGGCATATCACACACAAACAGACCCTTTTATTCAACTTGTCCATGCTGACCAGGTTTCCCAAACTAAACTAGTCCCATCTGCTTGCACACGTCCCATATGCCTCTAAACAGTTCCTATTCATATGCTTGTCCAAATGTCTTTGTAATGTTTTAGCTGTACTTGCATCTAACACACGTCCTCTGGTAGATCATTCCAGACACACATCATTCTCTGTGAAAATGTTGCCCTTTTGTCACTTTTAAATCTTCCCCCTTTCACCTTACAGCTATGTACTCTATGATTGAACTCCCCTATCCTGTGGAAAAGACCTTGGTTATTCACCCTATCCATGCCTCTCATGATTGTATAAACTTCTATAATATCACCCCCCAACTTCCTACAATCCACTTGATACTAATTTTAAGAACAAGCATTTAAAGGTAAGCACTGCAAATTTGAAACAGTGTTCAAAATGACAGGTAGACAATCTTCATACTGTGATTTGTCTTCCTCCACGTTACAATACTAAGGCAGCATGAAACTCTTACTAGTGCCAAAAGAAATCAAATACCTGAATTCGTTTGTCTAAAGGGGTGATGATCTCGACAGTGAAAACGTATCTCTGGCTAGATCTGTGTCAGAAACGGTATTATAATACCACACGGACAGCATGCAATTGCTTTTACCAGAGTGAGATGAAGGCTGAGTACACATTTGGAAATTTGGATTAACTGTGAATTCAGTGCGAAGGGGGAAAGGGGTTATCAACAAGGTTTACTACAAGACGGAAACTTTCCGGAATGAGATGTGAGTGGGAGGTGTAAAACAGCATGAATGGAGAGCCCGAGCCGCACTGAGACCAGAAGCAAAGTGGCAGCACAAAACGGAGCTTGATGCTACTGCAGGGAAGGTAGACTTAATCAAAAGGCTTCAGGTGAAGTGGGTAGGGACCATAAGGTGAGAGGGAAAGCTGCAATCAGGAAGGGGAGCCTCGTAGGGAAGAAGATGGAGCAGCTATGGCAGAGGTTTCTCGCAGAGGTAATTCAGGAACCAGAGCTGAAATTCATGCCTAGTATTGCTAATAGTCCCTGAAATAAACATCCTAAATCTGGCCTTACACTAAAACTCATCAAATTGCGATTGAATAGTATCCTTGACAGCTTTTACAAACAATGTATGGTTTATCTCCTTATCGAGTCCTTCGTTTTGAGCATAAACAATAACTTCTGAGCATTATGGGATATCTGTTTGTATGACTGCCCATGTATACCCACTGATCTTCCTCTAGGTCCATATTCACATCGAACGCTTCAGAGCAGATGTGAGGCAGAAATCCTCAATTTACATGTCTGTTTTTTTTATTATTCAGAGGGAGCTTATGCATGTTGCTGAACACATGATCAGTGAAGGCTGAATCCGTACTCCCAGTTCTCCATCTCTGTTTGATGATGTCACATTCCAGTGAGCTGCGTCTGACGCGACCTCCTTTTCCTTCAAACCAGAAATCCCCTAACTCCGGCGGACAGGTCCTTCAGCTGTGACTGCCCCCATCTCCCGTGACATCGTCCTCACTCCGTCCTCTCCTTCCCAGAACATTGATAGATCTCCCCTTGTCCTCACTTCCTACTGCACTGGAATCCACATTCACAGAATCATCCTCCACCGCTTCCACCACCTTAGTGGGACTGCACCATCAAACACATCTTCCGCTCCCGTCCAATGTCAGTATCACACTGGGACCATCCCCTCTGTGACACCCTCCATAATCCCGAACACTTCCCCACCCCCCCCCATGACACTTTCCCATGCAAATGCAGAAGCTGCAACATTTGCCCATTCACCTCTTCCCTCGTCACTGTTCAAGGCTCCAAACACACCTCCCAGGTGAAGCGGCATTTCACTTGCACTCTTTCAATCCAGCCTCCTCTCATTGCTGCTCACAGTGCAGTCTCCTTTACACTGCGAAGACCAAATATTGAGGAAAACTCCCACTCTGGCGGAATAATCCTGACCGTCTCGCTGCTTCCCAGTTCAATAATGTCCCTTGCTTTCATGATAACATTTCGGTCATGTGCTGCTGCAATGTCTCAATTAAGCACAACCCAAGCTCGAGTAACACCTCACTTTACACTTAGGTACATTAGAGCCTGTAGGGGTTAATATTCAATTCCATAACTTCACAGCCTGGCTGTTCTCCATTTTTCATGCATTTTCCCTCCTGGCCTCCCTATGACCTTATGTGTATGTGCCTTCTTTATCTTGCACTCAATAGAGAGAACCCATTTCAACATTCATATTTCAATTTAAAGCTATTTCACATCGTCTGCTCGTTCACCACTGCTAAAAGCCCGTTTTATCTTTTGCCTTGCCCTCTTTTCCCCGTCACCCACCTCCTTATCTCTGTCAAGGGATTAAAAAGCCCAGTTTCCAATCCTTTTCAGTTCTGAAGAATTGTCACACGAGACTTATAACGCTAACTCTGTTTTCCTGTCTCTGCAGATGCTGCCACACCTGTTGAGTTTCTCCAGAAATGAATAGGCACAGAACACATTTTCAATTAAACAAATAACTATGGATACTGGAAATAAAAATGCAAATATTACTGGAAAAACTGGGAGCTTTGTAGAAGGGTCACTGGACCTGAAAAATCAACTTTACATTCACTCCACAAGATGTTGCCAGCCCTGGTTAATTTCTTCAGCAATTTCTGTTTTTGAAAAAGTTCCAAAGACGTGTGTCAAAGCTGCTCGATCGCCCTGTCCTGCATGCAGCACCTACACCGGGAAGTGGACAGTAACATTAGGTGCGCACACTCATTGGCTCTGAAACAATATAAGGCTGGCATCACTGACACTACAAAGCTCTTACTCATGGCCAGGGAGAGGGAAAGACACTCACATCAAACATAGATGATGATATTATAGGAATGGAAAAAAGAACAGGTGAAAATGTTAAAGGGTTTAAGGAAGGTAATCGGAGGGAATGACATCAAGGAGAGACACTCAGCAGAATGAGAATATGGAATTGGAAGTGGAACCACAGCAGAAACCAGAGTAGGTCACTGAGCACAGGGCTGATGTGTAAATGAGTCTCGGTGTGAACTGGGGGACAGTCAATAGAATTGAATTGCAGATATTGCAACTCAAGCGGGGCATTCATGTGGTGCTGTAGGCCACATCAGCAGTAGAATTGCAGTCAATCATAATCTATAACTTTTCCCTTAGGATAATTCCTCAGACCACCATTACCATCAAGCTGATCTATGGTTCAGTGACGAGTGTGGGTGAACATGCCAGAGTCAGAACCATGTGTAGCTAAACCTGAGGACAACCCAAAGTCCTGTACAGCGACAGTGACACACCATTATTCCTGTACACAAATCCTCCTAAAATGAAGGTCAACAGACTATTTTCCTAACTGCTTTTTCTTCCACAACGAAACAATCACAGAAGCATAGAGTCTGTTCCTTGAAAAAAACAGCATGATCTACATTAGTCCTACTTTCTCCCATGAAATCCATAGCAATAAATGTTATAATACTTCAAGTATTGGTCCAATTACTGTTTAACGGTTGTGAGATTTCCCGTCACAACTGCCCTCTCAGGAAGTTTATTCCTGACCCCAACACCCTCTGGGTGAAAAGCAACCTTCAAATCCTCTCTTCAAATCCTCTCTCAACCACAAACCCTTCACTTTAAAAGTTTGCCCCTTGTTCTTGGTCCTTTGACTAAAAGGAACAGCTGCTCTCTATCCATCCTGTCCATGCCCCTCGTAATCTGATCCTTTTGAATCATGTCCCCTCAGCCTTCTCTGCTCCAAAGTAAACAACGCGAGTTTATCCAGCCTCTCTTCATAGCTAATATGCTCCATCCCAGAGAACATCCTGGTGAAATTCCACTGCAGCCCTCCAGTACAATCACATCCTTCCTGTAATGTGGCTCCGAAAACTGTACACAGTATTCAATCTTGGCCTACCCACAATCCTGTATAACTCTGACAATCTATGTCTCGATTAATAAAAGCTATGCTAACAGTCGCATGTGACTTCTTGATTAACCTATTTCCCTGTCGCGTCCCATTCAGGGATGTGTGGCGGAGCACCCTGTGAGTTTCCTAATGTGCTGACATTCATTGAGTACTCCCCTGTCTCATTTCTTCCTCCAAAGTTCATCACCTCATATTTATCAGGGTTACATTCCATCAGCCATTGATCCATCCATCTGACCATTCCATCTCTATCTTCCTGTAACATAAGACCTTCCTCCTCACTGGCAACCACCCAGCCAATCATTGTATCAAACATACACGTATTTATCGCACTCCCCCAACCCCCTCACATTCACATCTATATCTACACTACACTGGTCTCCAGACACACATACAGCCTTCTCCCACCACCCTCTGTCTCCTGCGACTAAGACAATTTGAATGCCACTTACCAAGTTACCCTTGATACCATGAGGTTGTACTTCCTTCATCAGATTCCCCCGAGGGGCTTTGTCAAAGGCCTGGCTGAAAAATCATTTAAATGACCTCTCCGAAATAAATCAATAAAATTCGTTCGGTATGACGTCTGTCTGATGACATCACGCTAACGATCCCTGATCAAACATTGAACAGGATGAGTCCAATCTGCCACTCATTCATCTTACACAGCAATGGGAGCAGATCTTTACACCTTTGTGCCTGTATCACAGGAATTGAAAGAGAATGTGCAGGTATAGAACCAACTTCACTAGGGAATGGAAAATATTGGGCAAATTATTGGGATTGAAGGCAAATTGTTAGAATCTGGTATGAAGGAATTAATAACGGGAGACTTTCAAAGTCAATGCAAGATCTATCACAGTTAACATGGTTTTATTAATGTTAAATCATGTTTGAATGATTTGACTAACACTTAAAAAATGTGACAAGCAAGATGGATAAAGGGGATCCTATAGATGTATTTTATCTGGATTTCCAGAAGCAATTGCAAAACTGCCACAAAAATGATTAATATGCAAAACAAAAGCACATTGTGTTAGGGAAAAAAGAGCTTGGAGAGAGAATTGGCTAACTAATAAAAGCCATGATATGAAGGTGCTGGTTTTGGACTGGGTTGGACACGGCCATAATCCGCACGACACCATAATATAGTCCAACAGGTCTATTTGAAAATACTAGCTTTCTGAGAGCTGCTTCTTCACCAGGTGTTAGGGAGAGAGGAAGACCTTAGAGACAGGATTTATAAGGAAAAAGATCAAAGTGTGCACAACTCATGTGCTTTAATTGAATACACCGAAGATGGCTCTTAAATCTTTCATCAATTAGAATGGAGGGATAGGTTTTGTTTGATTAATATGCAAGTCTCCGCTTTTCTTTCATTTCGTTGCCTAGAGATACCTTCAGGTATTATCAATGGAAAGGAGATGACCCCTCCGGTCAGACAATGAATTTTAGGCATGAGGTCTTGTTTGGAGTCTGTATGTGTCAGACTGGGTTTATTTGCAAAGACAAAGGAAATCAATACCACATTAACCAATTGTTCTACAAATTGTATGTATTTGGAACAATATGAATTATATGTGCAAATACAAATGAGCAAGTGAACATTTACCCCATAAATTTATATGTATACGCATGTGTGTGTGTTTGTGTGCACGTGTGTGTGCTTTTTTCTGTGAAATAGAGAGAGGGTGTGTATGTTTGTGTGAAGGGGAGAGAGAGAGAATATGTGTGTGCGGGAGATAGTGGGGGGAAGTGTATGTGAGAGTGTGGAAGGGAGAGAGAGAGGGTGTGTGTGTGTATGCATGCGTGTGACATAGCGGAATATGTATGTGTGCAAGTGATAGAAGGGAAGTGTGAATTTGTGCATGGGCAGATAGGAAGAGTGTGCATCGGTGTGTATAAGGAAGAGAGTGAGAGTGTGTTCTTGTCCAGGCTAAGACACAGACAGATACGACAGATTCTTTTCCCTACACACACTCATTCCGTGGTTTCAGAGCTTACCCTCTCTGCAGCCTCTGCTCCATTTGGTGTTCATGTTACAGACCCAGATGCTGTAACTACAGTCCCCATGCTCCATCCACAGTTGGGTCACCAAATCCTCAGGTCATCCTGAATGTCTGCGGCAGCTCCAGCAAACCACCCCCAACACCTCTACGAACGTTTCAATAACACGAGTCAGTCAGCAGCCCCTCAGCTACAAGTGTTTTGAGAAGGCAGCCCAGACGCTAATGTTTCCTTATTTTAAATGTAGACATGAATTGGATGATCCAGATGTGTTGCGACTGGTCAAACCACTCAACGTTACGCAAAATGCAATCAATTCAAACGCTCTAGTTAAAACACAACCAAGGAGAAGAACAATTTGGGATAGCTTCTCTATTGGAACACTTATGCAAACAATCGATACAGTGCCTTCTACTAATTAACTGTGATAATACAGAAACATCCCATAGACAAATCCCTTGGTAAAATGGTAAATTCAAACACAGAATCTTACGTACTGTTCTCCAATCCAGGAGGAAGCCGCTTCAAGAGAGATTTCAGAGAGAATAGCAGATGTATTGAAACTTCCAGCCTTTCTGGGACCACGAGCAGCTTCTGAATGCTGCAGCTAAAAACAAACCGAGAATACCTCGTCTGGGAGAGCTGGCCACTGCCCTTCCATTGTTCTCACCGTTTTAATAAACTTGTCAGGAGGCAGTACAACACCTCCGCCTTTAAGATCTCTCGACAAAAAAAAAACTTCAATAGAAAAATAACCATTTTGCAGTGACAGTATCGTCACCACTCCCCCTTTGAAATAAAAAACGAACCATCAATATACAATGACGGCCTCATTTTAAATCCTTTATTCTTACTGTTTAGTAGACTGCAATTCTCATTGACACTAAGCATGTAACATTCATAACTCCATTCTATTTCAGTCAGTTTACTCTTGCCACAGAACGCCTTCGTTTTTCTTCGTCCAAATTGAATGGCCACAATAATAACGTCGATCTGAACAGACCAGAGATTTTCTCCCTAAATTTCTTCAAAAACGTTTAGGCGTTATGATCGTATATAAATGTGTCTCAGGGACGTTATTTGCAAGTTTAATGCTGAATTGTTGTAACCCCAATACCAAACTCAAGACCTCCTTCCCAATTGTGAAATATTTCTGTTGATGTTTTCACCGGACACTCAAACCACACATTACATAATGGAGCGTTTCTCATCTCTCCAATAGTCCTTCTCAATGACATGTTTCCTCATGTCTCAACTTAAAAGATTTAAATGCTTCTGTATTTCTTAATGTTGTAGCCCCTTTACCTGCTACTCCTGGCGTATGCCAGTGAACCTTACTCTCACAGGTATATGTTTTAAGATGACCTCGCACATTCTTTTCAATCCTTCACAGAAGATAAACTTTGATTTATGGACCAACTGATCATCATAAGCCATTTCCGATTGCCATTTTACCTCTGCTCTCACACACGAGTTCTCACGACTGCAGGAAGTGAATATTTGAACTCATCCAAATTAAGGATCTCTTTAAGAGTTCCCTAGGTTTGTTCTGCTTTTAATACCCTTTCGCACCGTCCAAAATTACTTTGTTTGATTCTTTCAAACTCAATGTACATTTTAACTAGGGACCCTTTATTAGATTCCTTAAACGCTGTCTGTCGGCTTTTGGCACAAGCTCGTATGCACTTCAAAAGGCTTGCTTCACCTCTTCATTCTCCCCAGATACCTTCTCCGATAGGGGTGCAAATACCTCACTCCTTACACCTACCACTTTTGTTTGGATCAACTAAATCCACATGGTCACTGGCCACCGTATTCGTTTAACGACTTCCTCAAATGAAATTAAAAAGGCTTCCCCATCCTTCTCGGCATTCCTGAAGAAGGGCCTGTGCCCGAAACGTCGAATCTCCTGTTCCCTGGATGCTGCCTGACCTGCTGTGCTGATCCAGCAATAAAGTTTCAACTTCCCCATCCTTCTCATCAAATGTAGACAATGCCTGTACATATTTAAGCAGATCCCCATCAGGCCTTTGGCTACCATAGAGTTGCTCATCCTCACTATCATAGAACGTGGAACACAGAACATAGAACAGTACAGCACAGAACCATTACTTCAGCCCACGATGTTGTGCCGACCGCTGATCCTCATGTAAGGTAACCTTATGTATGAAACCTCAAATGTCTGTGACCATATGCATGTCCAGCAGTCTCTTAAATATCCCCAAATACCTCGCTTCCACAACTGCTGCTGGCAACGCATTCCAAGCTCCCACAATTCTCTGTGTAAAGAACTCGCCTCTGACATCCCCTCTATACTTTCCACCAAACAGCTTAAAGCCATGACCGCTATATCCTCCTCATTCAGCCTACCCTGTCCATTCATCTCTGCCATACTAAGTCGACTTTCCTCTCATATTACTAACTTTTAAAGTTGAAACTCTCTCTCTTTCTGCTTTTTCCTTGTTTTTTTTTCTGTCTTTCTTCTTCCTCTCCTTTTCTTTTAATTCTACGTTTAATCTAATTTCAAACTCTTTCAATTCCTTTTTGTGTTCAAGCTGCCTCATTTGCAAATTAATTCCAGTAATTTTCAATGGTTCTGATGACGTTTCCACCAAAATTTAAATGCTAAGCTATAGCTGTAATAACCTCTCCTTTTCTCACAGACAAACACAAGCCCAACTCCAGCTTGTCTGCCAATTCTAACAGCTTTACCTTGCTCATCTTTTGCAAATTTACCAACTTCACTTCTTCCACACCCAAAGAACTCTTACAGACAGAAAGGACCATTACTACACAAAGCACTGTTCAAACCAACCGAATTCAACACCCGGAACAAAAGACACTATCAACTACTCAGACGCCGTCTTTGAGCCCAAACATCTCCCTGAACACATTCTCCTAGTCCCTGCGTGGGTTTCTTCTGGGTGCTGCGTTTTCCTCCCACAGCCCAAAGATGTGCAAAATAGGTGAATTAGCCATGCTAATTTGCCCGGACTGTTCAGGAATGTGCAGGTTAGTTGCAATAGTCAGGGGTAAATATGGAGTAATTGGAGAGTGGAATGGGTCTGGGTGGCTTACTCCTCGGAGGGTTCGTGTGGTTTTGATGGGCCAAATGGCCTGTTTCCACACTGGAGGGTTATCATTCTGAACCCAATTCAGAATTGTCGATTTCGATCAGGGCAAGAGTCCCCGGTTTGCTATGGACCAGACCAGACGGCTGTAAAATACTTTAGTATGGTATAGTAAAGGTAAATGTGAAATGGATGTTCCAGATTTGATGCGGCTGGTCAAACCACTCATTTTAAGCAAAACGCAATTTATTTAATCTCTCTAATAAAAATGCGTAAAAAGAAGATGAGTTTAGAATAACTTAACTACCGGAAACCTTAACATAATAATAGATAAAGTACCTTCTACTAATGAACTGTTACACCGAACTAACATCTCATAAAGTCATCTCTTGGCAAAAATACACATCCAAGACCCTTCAGTCTTGCATGCAGTTCTCCAATTCAGGAGGAAACAGCATCAAGACAGATTTCAGAGAGAATAGCAGGAAAGGATCATTTGCTGAAGCGTCCATCCCTTCTCTGACCACAAGCACCTGGTGACTGTTAAGCTCAGAAAAAGTGGGAAGTCTGGTCTGTGAGGGCTGGCCATTGTTACCACTATTTAAAAACAAAACCTAAGAACCTCCTAAATTAGTTACTTGAGTCGTGTGTAGTCGGCCTTTAAGATCTCCCTTTAAAGAAAAGAAGTTAAAAAAAACTTTTGTAAAGTGTCAGCATTATCAGAGATGTTAGATACCTGGTCCTTTACAATAATACTCAAGGGGCTTCCTCGTGTTACTGGCCACACGATCGACTCAGAGGGACAGTCACAGAAGTCAGACGTTTAGTGCACAGGCATACACCATCTTTCAAAGATGTGAGTCAAAGCTGCTGAAATCCTTATCCATCAGGGAGCAACACATAGGATACACCAGGAAGTGAACAACAGACCAATACACCCCCCCATTTCCAACATGGAGCACCATTTGGGACATACCGAGAAGTGAACAACAGCCCGACACACACCACCACCTCCGTCCATGGAACAGCAATGGGACACACTGGGAAGTGAACAACAGCCTGACATACACCCGCCTTTCCAACATGGAGCAACACATGGGACACACCGGAAAGTGAACAACAGCCCGACACATACAACCCCCCCCCCCCCCACCCCGTCCATGGAGCACCACATGGAACACACTGGTAAATGAACAACAGCCCGAGACACACCATTTCACTGTTTCTGAACTTCACAATGCCAGCATTTGATACACTAGGGAGCCAGAAACAGACAAGTAATTAACTGAGAGCATGTTGTGGAATTATGGAGGTCATGGAACAACTCTCTAACTCAATCGAGAGCAAGGTTACAAAAATGAGAACATTGAATAAAGGTATTTTCAGATCAGCTGAAATGGATTGTTTCATCAAATTCTGAATCGGTTTCACAGAATATCTCAAAAATATAAACTGAGAGAAGACCAACATGGAGAGCTGTGCAGGCCAAAGTAGTGTATTGCTCAGTAAACTGGATTATCTGCCCAACAAGAGGAGCATTGCTAACCTTTACTATCATATGGGAACGATACACACATCAAATACACACAGGAGGGGAAGATTTCTACCTCCATTGGACCAGTATAAGGTGTGTGTGAGTGAGTGAGTGAGTGATGTGGGGACGTGCATTTGGGGTGGTTGAATGTGAAAATCAATGCTTGAGAGAAAATGCACTTGAAGAAAACCAGGTTAAACAGGAACAACTGGCAGGGATTTGGACAATCGACACAGAGAGACTGAGGTAAGTTTCATGGACAGATGAGTTAAAGTGCTTAAGAATATTAAAATAAAGATATTGCTAGACACAATAGCTATATAGGTCAGCGTGCACAGAACTGTCAGATGGATGGGCTTCTGATCTGAGAACGAATCAGATTTGTTTCTGCAGGTTTCAACCCGAGAATGTCAGCAGCAGATTGTTGTCATCATTAAGTCTATTTCACAGCTCAAGGTTCAACCAGCAGATGAGTTAAGCCAGTGAAGTACATTCTGGAGCAGTGAATAGTAAAATTTCATAATAGTCAAAGCATGGTGTCAGGAATCAGCTCATGGTCAAAGGGATCACCAAAGTTGTGATTCGTCTGTGTCAAACACCACTGCAAGTTCCCCTCAAAGCCACTCACCACCCTGACTTGGAAATATCCTTCACAAGTCTTTGAGTCAGAATCCTGGAATTCCCTCCCTAACGGCATTATGGGTCAACCCACAGCAATTGGATTGCAGCGATTCAAGCAGGCAGCTCACCACCATCTTCTCATGGGCAACTAGGAATGGGCTATTAATGCTGGACAGCCAGCGATGCTCAAGACCCAGAAATGAATAAAAAAAGATATTGGCCAGGGTTCGAATGAAGTCCCAGGATGGACATGGCATCTGTAAACATAATTGAGGACAATGACCTCCACACTCCAAATATTTAAATAACAAACGCAGAGTTTGTTAGTAGTGGTTAGTAGTACTAACTGATGCAGTTAGCAGTGGTCTGCAGAGTGAACAACTGGATTCGGAGTCTCAACATGAACAATAATCGTGTCAAAAAGTGAAGACGATATGGAAGAACAGTAATGCAGTCATAACTAGTTTACAGAAAAAAAGTCTGAACGGTGAGATTTACCAGGGACACTAAGGATAGACAGGAGAGGATACTAAAAATATTGAATAATGTGAAGACTATACTAGATCCGCAATGATAATGAAAACCAATTATAATATATAGAAAGAGACCAAACATAATCAGATAAAGCCCTGCCCATTGTAGGAACATTCCAGTCCAATGTTCTCAGATTCTGATCCATTGTTGGAACATTCCAGTCTAATGTTCTTGGATTATGATCTTTCCTCCCCTTCTCTATCTGGAGCTGCTGATCCCTGTTTCTGCGGCCGGTGAGGCTCCTGCTCATACATTGGGATAACACATTGAACGGTGCCCATTTATCATTAAAAGTTGGGAACTCTCCACTGCAATAATTGAATCCATGGAGACTGACATTATTCACAGTCACCGAACAAACAGGCTCAGTTAACCCCTTCCTTACGTAACATTTCATATCATAATAAAAGGGAATACTTACTCAGTCTCGATGGAATGGATGATGGTTACTGGCGGACTGACTATAAACCTTTCCATTTCTTTTTCATTTTTTCTTGTATGTGGGAGTATTGCCAGAGCACTGCAGGAGATAGGGATAAAATAGCAAACCAGCTGCATAAAATGACTTGTGGGGAAATTTCTGGGACATTCTGTGGATGAGCAGAGGGATCTTGGTGTCCATGTACACAGATCACTGAAAGTTGCCACCCAGGTAAATAGTGCGGTGAAAAAGGCATATGGCGTACTGGCTTTTATTGGTAGAGGAATTGAGTTCCGGAGTACTGAGGTCATGTTGCAGTTGTATAAGACTCTGGTGCGGCCCCATCTGGAGTATTGTGTGCAGTTTTGGTCGCCATACCATAGGAAGGATGTGGAGGCACTGGAACGGGTGCGGAGGAGGTTTACCAGGATGTTGCCTGGTATGGTAGGAAGATCGTATGAGGAAAGGCTGAGGCACGTGGGGTTGTTTTCATTGGAGAAAAGAAGATTTAGGGGTGGCTTGATAGAGGTGTACAAGATGATTAGGGGTTTAGATAGGGTTGACCATGAGAACCTTTTTCCATGTATGGAGTCAGTTATTACGAGGGGACATAGCTTTAAATTAATGGGTGGTAGGATAGAACAGATGTTAGGGGTAGATTCTTTACTCAGCGAGTCGTGGGTTCATGGAATGCCCTGCCAGTAGCAGTGGTGGACTCTCCCTCTTTATGGGCATTTAATTGGCCATTGGATAGGCATGTAGAGGATAGTGGGCTAGTGTAGGTGAGGTGGGCTTGGATCGGCGCAACATCGAGGGCCAAAGGGCCTGTACTGCGCTGTATTTTTCTATGTTCTATGTTCTATTAATTTAAGCGAGAAAGTGAGGTTTTCAGATGGTGGAGGTCAGAGTCGAGAATGTGGTGCTGGGAAAGCGCAGCAGCTCAGCTAACATCAGAGGAGCATTGACGTTTGCTGTATAAGCGCTGCGTCAGGAACGAGGCTTGTGGCCCAAGGGGTCTGAGAGATAAATGGGAATGGGATGGTGTTGGGAAAGGTAGCCGATAATGTGGTAGGTAGATGAATTTTGGGTTTGAGGTGATATGTCAGAGAGGAGAGTGGGACAGATAGATGGGAAGGAAGATGGAGAGGTAGGACAGGTCATGGGGCGGTGCTGATTTGGAAGGTTGGAACTGGGAAATGAGAAAACTGTTGAAATCCACATTAATCCCATGTGATTGCAGGGTCCCAAGTTCAGAGATGAGTCTTTCCTCCTCCAGGCGTCAGGTGGTTAAGGTTTGGCGGTGGAGGAGGCCCAGGACCTGCATGTCCATGGCGGAGTGGGAGGGGGTGTTAAAGTGTTCAGCCACGGGGTGCTGGGGTTCGTTGGTGCGGGTGCCCCAGAAATGATCTCTGAAGTGTTCTGCACATTGGCTTCCTGTCTCCCCAATGTAGAGGATACATCAGGAGCAGAGGATACTGTAGGCAACGTGTGTGGAAGTGCAGGTAAAACTCTGAAGGATGTGGAAGGATCCTTCGGGGTCTCAGATGGAGGTGAGGGGGAGGTGAGGGTGCAGGTTTTCCAATTCTTACAGTTATAGGGGAAGGGGCCAGGAGTGGAGGGGGTTTGGTGGGTGGCGTGGACCTGACAAGGCAGTCACGCCGGGAATGTTCTTTATGGAATGCAGATCCGGTAGGGAGGGAAATGTATCCCTGGTGGTGGGGTGTGTTTGTAGGTGGATCAAATGGGGGAGGATAATGTGTTGCATCTCGAGGTTTGGTAGGATGGAAGGCGAGGAACAGGGTGTTCTTTTCCTGTTGAGTTTGGAGGGTTGGAATTCGAAGACGAAGGTTCAGGAAGTGGATGAGTTGCTCTGGATGGCATCGTCAACCACGTGGGAGGGGAAATTGCTGTCTTTGAACAAGTAGGCCATCTTGGATATACACTGGGTTCACAGTGTGGTGCTGGAAAAGCACAGCAGGTCAGGCAGGATCTGGAGAGCAGGAAAATTCGACGTTTTTGGTAAAAGTCCTTCATCAAGAATCACCTTCCCCCTCACATTCATATACCTATCACGTTCTCGGCTACCTCCGCCCCAAACCCACTCTCCTCCCATTTATGTCTCAAAACCCCCGGCCTCATTTCTGATGAAGGGCTTTTGCCCGAAAGGTCGAATTTCCTGCTCCTCGGATGCTGCCTGATCTGCTGTGCTTTTCCAGTACCACACTCTCGACTCTAATCTCCCGCATTTGCAATGCTCTCTTTCGCCTACATTTTAGGTTCAGTCACTTCTGTAATACTGACTTTAATTCTGTTCACACTGCTTTAGGAAAGATGTTGTTAATCTTGAAAGCGTGCAGAAAACATTTCCAAGTATATTGACAGTGTTGGGTAGGGTAGTGGTGGCGAGTGATGTTGAGCTGCACGAAGAGTATGAATGGGCTGGGGATATGTTTCCTGGAGCGTTGGGGTTCTGAGGAGTAATCTTACTGAGGTTTATTGCAGAGAATCCCGTTGCTCCAGGGTGAGCAATGCCAAAGGCCAAGGAAAAAGACAGGACAGTTATTCGCATTGAAACTGGAGAAATATTCATGATAGACTGAAGAATGGGACTGGCAGTAGGAATCAGAATTTGGAGGGTCCAATCACATGAATGACAACAAAAATAAAGGCATTGCCATATTAAATGAAATAATTAGTTATATCACATTCTCAATCCACCTCACAGGACCAGACTAGACACCATAAACCCAGAGGAGATATATGTTCACCGGGGAACATAGCGGCAGACCAGGCTAGTATACTGCTGAACACCACCCTGCAATCAGTCCAGAGCGGATCACTGTGCACACTATAGCAGTGCATTGATCTATAACCCAGATGAGTATTTGTTCAGCAGGGAGCACTGTGCAGACTGGACTGCATACCTTTCCAATCTACCGAGAGTGGAAAGGTATGCAGATCACAACAGTGCAGTGATGTATAAACCCAGATGAGATATGTTACCAGGGCGTGGAACTGTGTCCATCACCCCAGTATATTTCTCAGAATACTGCGTTAGATCACTGCTCAGCGTGGGGAAACTTGCAGCCCACGCTGGAAGTGATAGGATATGTAGCTCCCATCCATTTACAGCTCCATATCTCCATTGTGCCATGACATGGGGTGCTGTGGGTGTGAACATCACTGCCAGGGAGAGATTGCGGCGGAATCAGTTTACGTATCAACAAATGGGGGGTGGGGGGGGGGGGGGGGGTGGGGGGTTGTGGAGTAGACAGAGAGGGGGAGACTGAGAGACAATGTCATGGAAGGATGTGATCACAGGTTCCAGACTGCTAAAATTAAGACATTTCGACAGTATCTTGCAACATGAGCCACTGTTTCCAGGAATGATGGGTGAACAGGATATTGGTATGAGTATAAGTGTTGGAGAGCATTGGATGAGCATTTGTTCTGCAGCTTTGTAACTCGAAGTAGGGTTAGCGCAGACTTCGACTCATTAGGTTGAATCTAACAATAATATGTCTCCGTGATGTTTTCACTGAGTATGACAGAGCGATTGTCTGCACGAGACTGAGCTAGTTTCCTGGTGATATCGTATCGGACTCACCTCATTAACTACCTACCCCACCCCATGGTGTCCCTCTCATTCAATGCCAGCCCGATTCTCCAACCCATCATGGCAGAAGGTACTCACCATCGCCGGGATGCCCCTTGATATTCCGTGATCCCTGGCACTGGTTCCATCTTTAAAAGCTAAATGGGCACACGGTTGAGCTTTCTCAGTTTGGAGCTGCACTGCACATTTTACCCCGATCATGGCAGATAAGGGCAAATTACACAAGTTTGTCGACAGGGGCACGGAGGTCCTGGTGGACGGGCGAGTACAGAGGAGGACCATTCTCTTCCCAGAGTGGGCCACACCACCAGACCCACCGAGCATGGTCTGAGCACACCACCCAGCTCAGTGCATTATCTGTGGTCTGAAGAAAGGTCCAGCAATACAGGACAAACATCAATAACTTTCCCTGTTCTGACAGGATAACGGTCACTTTATTCTTTCTGCTCCCTCAACCTCACAGTACATCTGTTATAGCACCGACCCCCAAACAAGGCTCATGTTCCACCACTCCCCAACACTACTGCATGCAGCATCTTCGCTCTCTCTCCCTCTCCCTCCACTTTACCCTCAACACTAATAACACTGCATGGATATAGCACTGTGGACTGACTCCTTCCGGACACCTCACCATATCCCCCCTCCCCACCTGCACCAGCAGTAACAGCAGGGCCACCCACTCCCTCCCTCCCTTTCCCCCATTCCAGGAGAAACAGTCTGAAATAGGTCAGAAACGGCCAAGCCGGGTGGTAGAGTGCCCGATATCCATTCCCTCACCCCCCTCACCCCCGCCATGTGGGGAGGACCTGGTAGGAGCAAGAGAGGACTAGAAAGTCTCGTGTGGAGATTCTGAACCATCCACGTCCCGCCAACCCAGTAAGGAGCAATGTTCAGTGAAGGGCAATTCTCACTTTAAATCCACTGGCAGTTCCGTTTTCCCCGGCACAACTTAGAAGGTGTGGCCCTGATACCATCTCCCTTCTGTGTTGAGTTGGGACAAATGGAATCCCCACGGTCTTGGCGTGTAGGAGGGTGGGCTCGCAACACATCGTCACCATCACCTCCCAGGAAGCGAGCATGTAAACTCCCTCCTACACCTCCTCCTATAAACAGCTCAGATACTGAAACTCATTTCCAGTGCGAGCAGCAGCGAAGGTAAGACCGTTTGGTTTTAAAAGTACTTACCGGTAGCGGGCAGCGGTGTTTTTTTTTCTCGTTCACTCTCTCTTCATAGAAAGAGCGGGAGCACCAGGGGGAAGTGACGACGACCAGAGGGGCAGCCGAGACCCGGAAGCAGTTAGTGTAAGCTTACCTGGGTAGGTTTTTTCCCCCTTTAAAAGCCCGAAGGAGAGGAACCCGAGGCACTACACGGGTAGTGCCTCCCACCCACCCTCCTCCTCTAACCTAATAATAACATATGTTGTGGTAAGTAGGTAAGTGCTGAATTTTGCTTGTTGTATTCTTTAGACCCAGTTTTTAAAAAAATAAAAGTTAGCTTCAGAGGGATGGCAGTGAAGGCAGTGCAATGTTCCTCCTGCAACATGTATGAGGTGAGGGATGCCATCGACGTCCCTGCCGATTACACTTGCAGGAAGTGCACCCATCTCCAGCTCCTCCAAGACCGTGTTAGGGAACTGGAGCTGGAGTTGGATGAACTTCGGATCATTCGGGAGGCAGAGGGGGTCATAGATCAGAGTTATAGGGAAGTAGTAACTCCAAAGATGGCAGATAGATGAGTGACAGTGAGGGGGACTGGGAGGAAGCAGCCAGTGCAGGGACCCCCTGCGGCCTTTCCCCTCAAGAACAAGTATACTGTTTTGGATACTTGTGGGGGGGATGACTTACCAGGGGTAAGTAACGGGGCTCAGGTCTCTGGCACGGAGCCTGTCCCCGTTACTCAGAAGGGAAGGGTGAAGAAGAGCAGAGCAGTAGTAATTGGGGACTCGATAGTTCGGGGCACAGATAGGCGGTTTTGTGGGAACGAGAGAGACTCACGTTTGGTATGTTGCCTCCCAGGTGCAAGGGTACGTGATGTCTCTGATCGTGTTTTCCGGGTCCTGGAGGGGGAGGGGGAGCAGCCCGAAGTCGTGGTCCATATTGGCACCAACGACATAGGTAGGAGGAGTGCCGAGGATGTTAGACAGGCTTTCAGGGAGCTAGGTTGGAAGCTCAGAGTTAGAACGAACAGAGTTGTTGTCTCTGGTTTGTTACCCGTGCCACGTGATAGAGATTCGAGGAATATGGAAAGAGAACACTTAAATGCGTGTCTACAGGGATGGTGCAGGAGGGAGGGATTCCGGTTTTTGGATAACTGGGGTTCTTTCTGGGGACGGTGGGACCTCTATAAACAGGATGGTCTACACCTGAACCTGAGGGGCACCAGTATCCTTGCGGGGAGGTTTGCTAGTGCTCTTGGGGGGGGGGGGGGGTTTAAACTAACTCTGCAGGGGCATGGCAACCCAGATTGTAGCTTCAGGGTGCAGGGCCTGGAGTGTAGGGAGGTTAGGAACATGGCATCAATTGCAAAGGAGGGTGCCTGTAAACAGGAAAGTGGCTTGAAGTGTGTATACTTCAATGCAAGAAGTATACGAAATAAGGTAGGTGAACTTGCAGCGTGGGTTGGTACCTGGGACTTCGATGTTGTGGCTATTACGGAGACATGGCTAGAACAGGGACAGGATTGGCTGTTGCAGGTTCCAGGATTTAAATGTTTTAGTAGGGTCAGAGGTGGGGGTAAAAGAGGGGGAGGTGTGGCATTGCTTGTCAAAGATAGTATTACAGTGGTGGAAAGGACGATGGATGAGGACTTGTCATCTGAGGTAGTTTGGGCTGAGGTTAGGAATAGGAAAGGTGAAGTCACCCTGTTAGGAGTCTTTTACAGGCCTCCTAATAGTTCTAGAATCATTGAAGAAAGGATAGGGAAGGTGATTCAGGAGATGAGTGACAGTAATAGGGTGGTTGTTATGGGGGACTTTAACTTTCCTGATATTGATTGGGAAAGCTATAGCTCAAGTTCGTTAGATGGGTCAGTGTTTGTTCAATGTGTGCAGGAGAGTTTCCTGACACAATATGTAGACAGGCCAACAAGAGGTGAGGCCATACTGGATTTGGTTCTGGGTAACGAACCAGGCCAGGTGTTAGAATTAGAGGTAGGTGAGCACTTTGGGGATAGTGACCATAATTCGGTGATTTTTACTCTCGTGATGGAGAGGGATAAGTTTGTACTACAGGGCAAGAGTTATAGCTGGGGTCAGGGAAATTATGATGCGGTGAGGCATGACTTAGGATGTGTGGCTTGGAAAAGTAGACTCCAAGGCAAGAGTGTAAATGATATGTGGAGCTTGTTCAAGGAGCAACTATTGAGTGTCCTTGATAATTACGTACCTGTCAGGCAGGGAGGAAAGGGTCATGCGAGGGAGCCGTGGTTTAATAAGGAATTGGAATCCCTTGTTAAATGGAAGAGGGCGGCCTATCTCAAGATGAGACGTGAAGGTTCAATTGGGGCGATTGAGAGGTATAGGGTAGCCAGGAAGGACCTGAAGAGAGAGCTAAGAGCAGCAAGGAGGGGACATGAAAGGTCCTTAGTCGGTAGGATTAGGGAAAACCCTAAGGCTTTCTATAGGTATGTTAGGAATAAAAGAATGACTAGTTTAGGAATAGGTCCAGTCAAGGATAGTAGTGGGAAGTTGCGTGTGGAGGCGGAAGAGATTGTGGAGACACTGAATGAATACTTTGCTTCAGTATTTACTCAGGAACAGGGCATTGTCGTCGATGTGAATACTGAGTCACAAATAAGTAGAATGGATGGCTTTGAGGTATGTAGAGAAGAGGTGTTGGAAATCCTGGAAAAGGTGAAAATAGATAAGTCCCCTGATGGCATTTATCCTAGGATTCTCTGGGAAGCAAGGGAGGAGATTGCAGAGCCATTGGCCTTGATTTTTATGTCCTCTTTGTCTACAGGAGAGGTGCCAGAAGACTGGAGGATAGCAAATGTGGTTCCCTTGTTCAAAAAGGGGAGTAGGGATAACCCTAGTAACTATAGGCCGGTGAGTCTCACTTCTGTTGTGGGCAAAGTCTTAGAGAGAATTGTAAGGGATAGGATTTATGCACATCTGGATCGGAATAATGTGATCAAGGATAGTCAGCATGGTTTTGTGAAGGGCAGGTCGTGCCTCACAAACCTTATTGAATTCTTTGAAAAGGTGACGAAGGAGGTTGATGAGGGGAAAGCGGTAGATGTGGTATATATGGATTTTAGTAAGGCGTTTGATAAGGTTCCCCATGGTAGGCTACTGCAGAAAATACAGAGATATGGCATTGAGGGTGAGTTGGAGGTTTGGATTAGGAATTGGCTGGATGGAAGAAGACAGAGGGTAGTAGTTGATGGCAAAGTTTCTTCATGGAGTGCCGTCACTAGTGGTGTTCCGCAAGGATCTGTTTTGGGACCATTGCTGTTTGTCATTTTTATTAATGACCTGGAAGAGGGGTTAGAAGGTTGGGTAGGCAAGTTTGCGGATGATACGAAAGTCGGAGGAGTTGTTGACAGTGAGGAAGAATGTGGCAGGTTACAGCAGGATTTAGAGAAGCTGCAGAGCTGGGCAGAAAGGTGGCAAATGGAATTCAATGTAGCTAAGTGTGAGGTGATTCACTTTGGGAAGAATAACAAAAAGATGGGGTACTGGGCTAATGGTCGGATACTTGGTAGTGTGGATGAGCAGAGGGATCTTGGTGTCCATGTACACAGATCTCTGAAAGTTGCCACCCAGGTAAATAGTGCGGTGAGGAAGGCATATGGCGTACTGGCTTTTATTGGTAGAGGAATTGAGTTCCGGAGTCCTGAGGTCTTGATGCAGTTGTATAAGACTCTGGTGCGGCCGCATCTGGAATATTGTGTGCAGTTTTGTTCGCCATACTATAGGAAGGATGTGGAGGCACTGGTACGGGTGCAGAGGAGGTTTAACAGGATGTTGCCTGGTATGGAAGGAAGATCGTATGAGGAAAGACTGAGACACTTGGGGCTGTTTTCATTAGAGAAAAGAAGGTTTACGGGTGACTTGATTGAGGTGTACAAGATGATTAGGGGGTTAGATAGGATTGACAGTGTGAACCTTTTCCCGCGTATGGAGTCGGGTATTACAAGGGGGCATAGCTTTAAATTAAGGGGGGGTAGATATAGGATTGAAGTTAGGGGTTGGTTCTTCACTCAGCGAGTCGTAAGTTCATGGAATGCCCTGCCAGTAGCAGTGGTGGACTCTCCCTCTTTATGGGCATTTAAGCGGGCATTGGATAGGTATATGGAGGATAGTGGGTTAGTATAGGTTAGGTGGGCTTGGCTCGGCGCAACATCGAGGGCCAAAGGGCCTGTACTGCGCTGTATTCTTCAAGTTCTATGTTCTGTGTTCTTGATCATTCTATCGACCTGCCACTTACAGCGAACAATGGACCTGAACACTCCGATCTCTCTGTACATCAATTTTCCCCAGGGCTTTTTTCCAGTCACTGTGTATTTCGTTCTCTAATTGGATCTTCCAAAATGCATAACCTCACATCTGCTCTTTCTCCACCCAACTCTCCAATCTCTGTACATTCAGCTGTGTTCTCTGACAGTCTCCTCAGCTTTTTGCTACTCTACCAATCTTAGTGTCATCTGCAAACTTGCGAATCAGACCACCTATATCTTCTTTCAGATCATGTAAGTATATCACAACAAACAGTGGTCCCAGCACGGATCCCTGTGAAACACCACACAGAATAGTTGTCCATTTTGAGAAATTCCCTTCCATTACTACTCTCTGTCTTCTGTTGCCCAGCCAGTTCTCTAATCCATCTTTTTCGTACACCATGGACCCGTGCGACTTCACTTTTTCCATCAGTCTATCTCATCAAATGCCTTAATGAAGTCCATTTATATGACATTTACAGCCCTTTCCCCATTATCAACTTTGTCATTCTTCAAAGAATTCTATTATGTTTGCTAAGATGTGACCTTCCCTGCACAAATCATGGAAGGTCTTGTGTGGAGTCCGACTTGTTTTACCCTGGAGTCATACTGGTTTTATTTCCAAAGCAGGACTTTATAAAATGCCACAATGATTGGATGCGTACAAATTGAATGTTGTTTTGAACAAAATACAATCTAACCACAAATATAAATCTGCAAACGCAAATTATCCCCCCAGATTTATAGGTGTGTCTGTGCGAGAGATGCAGAGTGCGTGTGTGTGGTTGGGTGGGGAGGGGGGAAGTGGCGTGCGAGTGAGGGAGAGAGAGTGTGTGTGTGTGTGTGTGTGTGTGTGTGTGTGTGTGTGTGTGTGTGTGTGTGTGTGTGTGTGTGTGTGTGTGTGTGTGTGTGTGTGTGTGTGTGTGTGTGTGTGCCCTTTCCCCACACACACTCTCAGTCCGTGGTTTCGGAGCTTCCACGCTCTGCAGCCTCTGCTCCATTTATTGATCATGTTACAGGCACTGATGCTGTAACTACAGTCCCATGCTCCATCCAGAGTTGGGTCACAAAATCCTCTGGTCTCCCTGAGGTAGCTCACAGCACAACCTCCAGCAAACCATCCCCAGCCCCTCCACTAACTTTTCAATAACAGGAGACAATCAGACTTCCCTCCACTATACGTGAGATATCTACTCCTTTATAATTATACTTCAGGGTCATCCTCGTGTTTCTGACTACGTTATCAGCTGAGAGGGACAAACACAGGAGTTCCGTTGACAGGCACAGACCAACTTTTTAAGACATGAGTCAAAGATGCTGAAACTCCCGTCCAACATGGATCACAACTTGGGACACACCGGGAAGTGAGCAACAACCCGAAACACAACCCCCTGTCCATGTAGCACCACATGGGACACACCAGCAAGTGAACAACAGCCCAGCACACACATCGCTGTCCAATATGGAGCACGACGTGGGACACACCGGGAAGTGAACAGCTGCCCTGCGCACACACACACACCTCTTCATGAAGCACCTCAAGGGACACACCAGGAAGTAAACAACAGCCCAGCACACACTCCCCTGTCCATGCAGTAACACATGTGACACAGCGGAAAGTGAACAATAGCCTGACACATACCATTACATTATTTCTGAACTTCATAATGCCAGTATTCGATGCAATACACAACCAAAAATAAAGACCAGGGAAAGGTACAGACGGACAGAGACATTCATGTTAAAGATAGAAACGGACAATTAATACAGACACAGAGCATGTTGTTGAAATATGAGAAAAAAACAACAACAAGGGAGTGGGTCTATCTGGAGCAGCGAGACCTTGGCTCGTCAGGTCACAGGAATGTGAATATTGAATAAAGGCATTGCCAGATCAGCTGACCAAATTTGTTCCACTAAATTCTGAATTTGTCTCACAGAACAAACGCAGAAACTATAAACTGGGACAAGAAGATATTCCAGCATTGAGAGCAGCGCAGCTTATGCCAGTGTATTGCTTAGTAAAATGGACTATCGGCCTAGTATGGAGAGCTGTGTAGACTATTCCAGTATTTTGCTCAGTTCGCTGGACTATCTGACCAGCATGGGGAACTGTGTAGACTATGCCAGTGTGTTGCTCCGTAAACTGGACTATCTGCCCAGCATGGACAGCTGTGCAGACTGTGCCAGTGCATTGCTCAATAAACTGGACTATCTGCCAAGCATGGGGAGCTGTGCAGAATATCCCAGTGCATTGCTCAGTAAACCGGACTATCTGCCCAACATGGAGAGCTGTGCAGACTATCCCAGTGTTTTGCTCAGTTCGCTGGACTATCGGGCCAGCATGGATAGCTGTGCAGACAATGCCAGTGTATTGCTCAGTAAACTGGACTACTTGCCCAGCATGGGGAGCTTTGCAGACTGTGACAGTGTATTGCTCAATAAGTTGGACTATCTGCCCAGCATGGGGATTTGTGTAGACTATGCTGGTGTATTGCGTGGTAAGTTTGGCTATCTGGCCAGCATGGGGAATTGTGCAGACTATGCTAGTGTATTGCTCGGTAAGGTGGACTATCTGGCCAGCATGGGGAGTGTGCAGACTATGGTAATGTATTGCTCAGTAAGCTGGACCAGCTGCCCAGCATGTCAGTATTGCAAAACTTTGCCGATATATTGCTGCAACATTTGCACTACGTATCTGATTATCACAGGACCATTTGCCTCCCATACTGCGAGTGACAAGAAATGGGCTCCCACAAATTAATGTCTTTGTATTTTCATGCATCAATTCAAGACAAGGGGTTTTAAGTGTGCATGTGTGTGTGGTTCTGGGGTAGTGTTAGATGTGAAAATCATTGTATAAGAGAGAGCGCACATGTGAACAACTGTTAGGGCTTGGTATACTGGACAGAGAGAGATAGTTCATGGGCAGCTGTTAATGACGTGCTTGAGAATATTAAAGTAAAGGCATTGCCGGATCCAACAGCATTATAAATCAGTACGCACAGGAATGGTGGATGGATGGGGAGTTCTGTGTGATATCAGATATGAGCTGTGGAGTATTGACTCAGATTTGTTTCTGCTTGTTTGCAGCTGTAAGTGTCAGCAACAGAAGAATGCCATCTTTAAGACTGTATTTCACAGCTCATGATTCAAATAGCAGATGGGATGAGCCAGTGAAGTATATGCTGGATTCATCAGTCGTTATAAATAGGAATGGTCAGGGTATAGTGTCAGGAATTGGTACATGGCCAAAGGGATCACCACTATTGTCATTTGTCTATTTCAGCTTCCGACATTGGCCGGGATGAGATGGACTCAGAGGAAGGAAATGCAGTTTGTAACCATAACCTCAATGCTTTCAACATTTAGATCGCAAGTGCAGTGATACAACGAATCATGGTTCACAGCTGAAACTGAGCAAGTCAACACAGCAAACCATGAGTAACACTGCCAGAAGCAAGGAGGGAGAGAGTGATTTAACAATTTAGTAGTAGTTTGTCAAGTGAATATGTGGGTTTAGAGTCTTAGCATGAACAATAACAGTGCCAAGGAGGGTAGAGTGAATGAAAGAACAGTATTACTGTCAAACATGATTTACAGAATTAATGACTGAACAGTGAGACGTACCAGGTGCACCAACAAAAGCCAGGATTGGGTAATAAAAATATTGTATAATATAAAGTGCATATTTGATCCGCCACGATAATGACCTTCGATCATAATATGTAGAAAGAAACCAAATTCCTGTCCATTCTTGGGACATTCCAGTCTAATGTTCTCAGATTGTGATCCATTGCTGTAACATTCCAATCTAATGTTCTCAGATTCTGATTAATTTTTGAAACAATCCAGACTCTTGTGCTTAGACTCTGATCTCTCCCCCCGTGGTCTCTGGAGCTGTTGATTCCTGTTAACACTGTTGGTGATTCTCCCACCATACTGTGGGATAACACATTGAACGGAGCCCACTTATCATTAAAAAGATGGAAACCGTCCACTGGGGTAATTGCAACCCATGGAGACTAACATTAATCACAGTCACTGGACAAACTGGTCCAGTTAACCCCTTACTGACGTCACTTTTCATATCCCAATAAAAGGGAACATTTACTCGGTGTGGGTGGAATGGATGGGCGTTGCTTCGGGATGGACCATAAATCTTTCAATATTCTTATTGTTTCTTCCGTGCATGTTGGAGTAGTGCCAGAACACTTCAGGACTGTGTATATTACATACTGTTTATAAAGGGCGACAGTGAAAAAGCAACAGACCCGCTGCATAAGGTGACTGGTGGGGTAATTTCCAGAGCCAATAAACCAGTGTATATATTTATTGCCCATTGACTTTATGTAATGCTGCTCCTGGTTTTATGTGCACTGTTGTCAAATTCTTCCATAACCTTGGGACATCATTCAGAGCATCGAGACTGCTGCTCAGGGACAGGAGGAAGTAATTCTGTACCCATGCCCCTGTTACTTAGGGACAGGGGAGGCCATTCAGCCTCTCAAATCTGTTACAGAGGGACAGGAGGGGGCCATTCTGCTTCTTGAACCTGTTAGGCAGTAACTATCAGTTGTAAAATACTTATGGAGAAGAATACTCCTAACACAAATTTAAAGTTTTAAGTTGAGTCAGACCAACGTTGAACGTTTTATGTTAGCACTTTGAAAAGCTGCTTTGGAGAAGCTATTGGTGGGAAAGTGGGAGGCCTTCAGAAATGAGTTACAGAGTCTAGCGACAGCATGTTCCTGTCTACGAGCAGGGTAAGGCTGGTAGATGTAGAGAATGCTGAATGGCGAGCAGAATTGAGCTCTGTTCAAGAAAAGGCGGAAAGATATGATAGGTACAGACAGTAGGGATCAAGTGAATCCATCGTGGAGTACCAGGTGTTGTAGGCTAATACCCAAGAAGAAAATCAGAAGGGCAAAATGGGGACATAAGATATCTTTCGAAAATAGGGTAAGGGACATTCCAAAGAGATTCTACAAATCCATTAAGGTCAAAAGAGTAACTAGGGAGAGAACAGGACCCCTTAAAGATCATCAAAGTGACATATGTGTGGAACTACAGGAGATCGGTGAGATACTAAATAAATATTTTGCATCAGTATTTACTGTGGAGTAGGATATGGAAGGCAGAGAACTTGGGGAAATGAATAGTGATATCTTGAAAATTGTCCATATTACAGAAGATGAGGAGCTGGATATTTTAAAATTCATTAAGGTGGATAACCTCTTCTGACCTTTTAAGTGACTCTTGGTTAGGCGCATGGATTTTAGTACAATGATGGGCATTAAGTTTAGTCTGATCTTAGAGTAGGATAAGCTGCCGGTACAACATCAACAGCTCAAGGGCGATTACTGTGCTGCACTGTTCTATGATCCATGAACTAATCAGATGTACCCCAGATCTGTTGGGAAGCTAGGGAAGTAATTGTTCGGTCTCTCGCTGAGATATTCGTATCATGGACAGTCAAAGGTAAGGTTGTGCCATTGTTTAAGAACAGTTGGTAAGGAAAAGCAAGGAAACTGTAGACAAGTGGGACTGAAGTCATTGGTGGGTAAGTTGTTGGAGGGGATTCTGAGGGACAGCATTTACTTGTGTTCGGAAATGTAAATTCCGATTAGCGATAGTCAACATGACTGTGTGTGAGAAATCGTGTTCCATTAATTTGATTTAGCGTTTTGAAGAAGTGACGAATAAGATTGACGAAGGCACAGAAATAGAACTGTGGAATAGAATATAGACTTTAGTAAGGCATTCAAAAAGGTTCCACTGGTAAACTGGTTTGCATGGTGAGATCACAAGGAATACAGGGATAGCTGGAGGTAATTGGCTCGAAGGTAATAGACGAAGGAAATGTTTGTGAACTGTTATATTTCTTTGGACTGGAGGCCTGTGACCAGCAGTGTACCATAAGGATCGAATGGATTTTGTAATTTTATATAAATGATTTGGATGTGAATACAATAAGAATTGTTCGTGAGTTTGCAGGTAACACCAAAATTGGTGAGGTAGTGGACAGTGAAGATCGTTAACTCAGACTAAAACGGGACGCTGATCAGATACGCTAAAAGGCTGAGGAGTGGCTGATGGAGTTCATGTTAGACAAACGGAAGGTGTAACATTTTGTTGAGGCAATTTGTGTTAGCGCTTATAGGTATGTTCCTGGGAAGTGTTTTCAAACACGGACAGGTTCATAGAAATTATAGAAGCCCTGCAGTGTGGAACCAGGCCATTTGGCCCACCGAGTCCACACTGACCCTCCAGATAACATCTCGACCAACAATCCCAAACGTTACCCCTGTAACTCTGTATTTCCCATAGACAATCCACCGAAGCTGCACATCCCTGGATACTGCGGAACAATTTAGTGAGGTCACTGAACCTAACGTGGACATTTTTGGCTGTGAGAGGAAAACCAAACACCAGAGGAAACTCACACAAACACGGAGAAGGTGCAAACACCACACAGAGAGTCACCAAAGGGTGGAATTGAACCCAGGTCATTGGTGCTTTAAGGCAGTATTGCTAGCCACTGTGCCACTCAATGATCAGCTGCGAGAGAAGCTGCATCCTCCCACTTTCTCTGGATCTGCCTCATCTGTTCAAATGATGTCACATTCCAGTGCGGTGCTTCCGACAAGCCCTCCTTTACCTCCACCCCAGGATTCACATTCTGAATGACAGGGCCTTAAGCTGGGACTGACACATTGCCTGCTCTTCTGCCCTCACCTCTTCCCCTTCTTCCCAGATCAGGTGTCCATTAATACTGCAGCATGCAAGATAATTCCTGATCTAAAATAAACCAAAGAGCCGCATATACTGGAGATCGAAAACAAACGCTGTTCTGATGAAGAATCCCCAAATTAAAAATATTGACTCATTCTCTTCCTACAGAGAATTAGGAAAAAGTGAATTCTAAAATGAATTTCTGATGAAGGGCTTATGACTGAAACATAGACTTTCCTGCTCCTTGGATGTGACCTGACCTGCTGTGCTCTTCTAGGGCCAAACTTTCGATTTTCCTCCTTCGAATGGTGCCAGACCCGTTGAATTTTGCCTTCAAACGTTTGTATATCTAATTTCATGTTTAGAACGCACACATTTTTTTTCCCTGCAGTGTTGACTTCCATACACATCTCCCAACAGTGTTTGCTTCTACTTCTTGTTTATAACCTCCAGTCAAATTGTTTCTGTGTAATCTGATTGCTGGGGTGAGATGAATGGTAGATTCAGTGAGATCTTTCCTGAGGCCTTTCTTGATGTCACAAAACCTCGCTGCACTTTGTTCGAACAATATATGAATTGGAAAGGTAGAGAAGGATATGGGCCAAGTGGAGGGAAATGGGGTTAATGTGGACGGACATTTTGGTTGGTATGGACAAGGTTTGGCTGAAGGGCCTGTCTCCGTGCATGGCTGGAAATGAAAGAGGTTTTGGTGAAAGACAGAGAGGGTGAGATTGAGCAACAATATCATGGAAGGATGTGCTCACAGTTTTCAGAATGCTGAGATATATGCATTTCGATAGCATCCGGCAAAATAAACCAGTATAAACAGGAATGATGGTGAACAGAATATAGGTGTGAGTTCAGATAATGGAGAGCTTTGGATGAGGATTTGTTCTGCAGCTCTGTAACTGTGAATGGGGTCAGTAGAGTCTTCAACTCATCCGTCTGAATCTAACAATAATTTATCTTTGAGTGATTTTCATTGAGTCTGACAGGGGGATTGTCTGCACGAGGCCGAGCTAGTTTCCTGATGCTATCTTATCGAACTCACCTCATTAAATAGCCACCCTACCCCATGGTGTCACTCTCATTCAATGTTAACCCGATTCTCCCACCCACTTTGGCTGGAGGTACCCACCATCGCTCGGATGCCGCTGGATACTCCATTATCCCTGGCACTGGTGCCATCTTTAAAAAGACAATGGGCATTCGATTGAGCTTTCCTCAGTTTGGAGCTGACATGTACAGTTTACCCAGAGCATTGCAGATAATGGTCAATTACACTACGGTTTGTCAACAGGGTCACAGATATCTTGGTGGATGGGTCAGTACATCTCTTCCCAGAGTGGGCCACACCACCAGACCCACCGAGCATGATCTGAGCTCACCACCCAGCTCACTGCAGTATCTGCGATCTGTGGCAATGTCCAGCAATACAGGACAAACATCGATAACATTCCCCATTCTGCGAGGGTCATTGTATGCTGTCTGGTTCCTCACACTCAATGTATGTCTGTTCCAGCATCGACACCCGAACAAGGCCCATGCTCCACCACTCTCACTCTGCATGCAGTACGCCCCCCCCCCCCCCGTGTCTCTTTCCTTTGTAGTATCTCCACAGATTGTAGAATGTTCCGGAGAATGCTGATTATGGAATGTTCCAGATAATATTCCAAATAATTCCCAGTTTCAGGAAAATGGCAGTGCCCCAGTGTGTAAAACATTAGGTGAAGGAACAGAGTGTTATTTTTCCAAAATCATTTGCAATTAAAATCCATGATGAGTCCATTTAGCCCTTCAAATGTGCTCTACCATTTAATAAGATCGGGGGTGATCTGATTGTCTCCAGAGGTTCACGTTGCAGGAACTTTCAATCATTCAGCCCCCTGGTTTCCTGTCACTAACCAGACGACACTCATGCACTTTCTACTCTGGGTTTCTTCAAGCATGTGTTCGGGAGGCATTTCCCATGGGGACCAACCCTCCAAAAATTTATGATCCATCAGCTTTTTACTTTCATACAATGGTTAGCATGCTTCACACAGACCAATCAAAAATGTACTCATATTTTATAGTTATCGATATCTAATCACAATTAGTAATTCTGGTTATTTCGCTTGGGTCAACTTATCATATTCAACCAAAAATAGCATCCAATCAACTCTCTCGTTATAAAGTAAAATTTCCAGTGGATTATTTTTCCCTCAGCCATTATCTTGACCGTTATCTGAATTGTACATTTTTTTCCTTTTTATCAAAGTTTACATTTTACTTTGATTTTGGCTAATTCTATCTCGCAATCTGGTGGCTGGATGGCTGGCTTGTGATGCAGAGGAAGGCCAACAGCGCAGGTTCAGAGGTTGCTACACAGACAGAGGTTGCTACGAAGGGGACGCCCTCTCAACATCATCCTGTCACCCGAGGTGTGATGACCCTTAAGATAAACCATAATTTGTGGTCTCACTAATGGGAAAGTGGTCCTTTAGGACTCTATTCTATCCATGTTAACATTTTAATTTTTTCAAACATATTTTTATTCGAGAAAATCTTTTTAATGCTTGAATGAACCAATAAGTACCCAACTCAAAAACCAATGCAAATTGAACACAATTACATCCAATGTGCATGTACATTTAAAGAAAAGGTAAATCAATGGACTGAAGAAAAATAAAAAAAATAAAAAACGAATTGTAGAACTCAGCGTAACAAAACTATCGCTCTCAACCTTCAAAAGCATTAACTAATACACGTTCATTTGTTCGTAATTCTTCCTCTCTGGACATTAGATTCATTAGTCAACTTCGTCATAGCTATATAAAAGTCCTTATTAGAGTGGCAGAACAGCCTGTATCTTGGTAATTCAAAAAGGGCTGCCATGTCTTATAAAAATCATTTATTTTCTGGTGCAACATACCTTTTAAAACGTCCAAAGAGCTATGCTCCATGACGAGGTTACGACAAACCAATAGACCCAGGGGGTTTTCAGACACCCAACACAACAGAACTTTTTTTTTTCTGAACTCAGAGAGTGAGGGTATTGAAATTTTTTTTCCTATGCACATCTGAGTAAGGTAGACTGGGCAGGCCCAGGAAAAGGGAAACCTGATCCATCTCCAATTCGGTCCGCAAGATCCTCTCCATTCCAGCCAACACACCGCTCCTATAGCACCAGTGGAAGGTCAACAAGCAATGAGTAAGAGTGCCCATAGTCATTTTGTATTTAAGGCATACTCCCATCTTGAATTCTGAGAGAGGATCTGGGACCAGATAGACTCTATGAAGAATCTTCAACTACATGGCAAGAGTCTTGTTACAGATCGAAATACTTCTTGCATTTTCACAGATATCCTCCCCTGTGTCCAAAGAGATCTAAACCACCAACTCTCTTTGCAGACCGCAGAAATGCACAAAGTCTCATCTGAGGGGCCACTCTCCAACAAATGATAAAGGGTACTGACAGAGGGTGTGTTCTTAGCACTAAGCACCCTCTTCTCTGTATCGGATCTGTACGGGTATGTCAAAAGCGTGGTTCTTGTCTGAATAACATCTCTGATCTGATAAAAAGAAAACAGAAGAGATCTATACTCGGTAGTCTATAGTTACGACTTATTTGATCAAAGGATATCCTTGTTTCTCCCTCGGATAAATCATCAAATCAAGATACACCCACGAGTTGCCCATAGTTTAAACATGGAATCCAGTAACCCCGTCGGAAACACGGTACACCGTGTTTTGGGGTGAGAAATGAGGTTTGGCTATATTGCCCTCGATCGGACACATTGCCCTCCCTACTTTAAAATTATTGATATTTATTGAGAAATGACAATACTTCGTAACTGTCCTCATTTTGTCTCTGAGTAGCAGACTAATAAAGGAGCACTTCGCCCGAGAAGCTTCAATATCTAACTATATTGACGTCGAGGCCTCACTAACATTGGGTAAAGAAGAGCTTAATTGACAGCTTTCAATATTCGGGAGATGTACTCCCCACAAACTGTGGGGTCGTTGTAATTTGGTTAACATGATAAGGAGTCGCTTACATCAGAGCTACATCATCCATTTAGTCTCCTAAATGTCTGTCTGGGAAACATCAAAGAAAGCATTCACACGGGATATAGCAAACAAGGGAGGGAATTCATGTTGATAAGAGCTATCTGACCTAGCCAGGATATTGGAAGTGCCTCCCATCTTCGAAGGTCTTGTTTAATTTTGTCAAACAAATGGACAAATCCCACGTTAAATATAAGTTCAAAGATAGGATTAATGAATATACTTAAATAGGGAACATCTCCATTACCTCCTGGGACCATTGAAAAGGAAATCAGGATTCTCCCAAGGCATCAGGTATTTCCGAGTTCGCCCAGAGGCATGGCCTCCGACTTTGTAAAATCAATAGTATAGCCGGAAAAGGCACCAAACGAACTGATGCATTGTATGAGGTGAGGTACCAAAACTGAGGGATTTAACAAAAAATTAGGACCATCATCTGCAGACAATGTAATCTTACGTGACTTCTATCCTACTTCTGCAGCAGATATGTTGGGGTCCCTGCAGATGGCCTTCGCCAGTGGCTCAATCACCATCGTAAACAATACTGGCGTAAACAACCTTGTCGACTGTCTCGAGAAATAGTAATTTTACAGGATCGTACACAGAGGGTCACTTTCAAGGACCCTCACCCACTTGATAAAAACGTTGCCGAAACCAAACCATTCTAATGTATAGAAGAGATACAGCTACTCAACCCAAGCAAATGCCTTCTCCGCATCTAAAGAGATCATTAATATCTGTATAATTTGCTGTTGACACGCTTGGATCATATTGAGTAATCTCCTAATATTGTTGGAATATCTGTAGCCTTTTATAAGCCGGTGTGGCATATTTCGACAATGGAAGGATAAATAGTTTCCATCCTTACTATAAGGGACTTAGACAGAATTTTGAAAACAACATTTAGAAATGAGATGGGCCTACAAGAAGCACAATCTTTCGGTGTCTTCCTTTTCTTAAGAATAAGAGAGATATGAGCCTCTCTTAAGGATGGTGGGAGGCAGTCGTGACCGTGTGAGTGACTAAAATGGTAAGCACCAGCCCTGACAATCGGTTTATAAATTCCTCATAAAATTGACTTGGACATCCGTCAGGACCGCGCGCCATTGCGCCCTGAAGCTGCTTTACACTCTCCTGCACTGACAATGGTGCATTAAGGCAAGACACTTATTTGCGGATTACCCTGGAAGATCCAAGTTCTTGAAGAAAGATTCCGTTTTAATCCATCTATACTCATAATGTTCAGTCTGATATAATTCGGAGTAAAATCTCCGAAATGCTGCTTTAGTCTTTATGGGATCGCAGGTAACGGTCCCAGTACCTTCCCTAATTGAGGTAATGGCTTTGAGGCTCTCTTTTTCCTCATAAAATAGGCTAAATACTTGCACGGCTTATCACCATGCTCAAACAGCCTTTGATTTGCAAAAGTAAGTTCCTTCTTGGCTGTCTGTGTGAGCATAGAATTCACTGTAGACTGAAGCATTGTGATCCTCTGCAGCCGAGCTACCGAGGGGCTGTCACAGTATGCCCTCCCGGCTGCCTTCAGTCGTGCCTGGAGCAAGCGTTCCAGCTCCGGTTTCTGCCGCATCCTAAGGAATAATTATTACTTTGGCATAAGCCTTAGCAATTTTCCATAGAATGGATGGGTTACTGGTTGAATCTGAATTAATGGCTAAGAAAGATCAGAATTCATTACAGAAATATTCAATGTACTTACTATGCTTAAGAATAAAGGGATCCATTCGCCAGTGTCTCCAACCTGCTATATTGCCCTTAATCTTAACCAATAAGTATACTGCTGCATGGTCAGAAATGGTAATATTCCCAATTGTACAGTACACCACTGAATCGAAGATTGCTGCAAGGTGAGGAATAGATCAACCCTAGTGTGGCATTTCTGCGGATTAAAGAAGAAAGTAAAATCCCTATTTATGAGGTGCATCTGCCTCCATACATCCACCAGCCCCAGTTCCACACAAACATCGACTAATTGCTTAGATTGGAAAGGTGGTGCTGGGGGCCTTTGGACATGCTGTCCACCGTGGGTGCAAAAGACAATTAAAATCTCCTCCTACGATAATGTGTTGCGACGAAAGATTACTTAATTCGGAAAATGCATCTATCAAGAATTTAACGCAGTGAACAAGGGGGCAATAAACATTCAAAATACCGCTTTCTTCCCCATATATCTTTGAGGGTTATGATCCTTCCCTGGGTGTCTAATACAATCTAGTAATTTAAATCAAAGATTCTTCCACACCACTATGGCTTCTCCCCTATTCCTAGTATTAAAAGACGAGGAATAAACCCGATAAAACCCACCCTGCTGTAATGTCAGATGTTTCTTGTCATCAAAGTGCATCTCCTGCAATACGACAATATTCACCCTCTCCTTTTTTTAAGACGAGAAAGTACCTTTTCCCTCTTAACTTCCCTTAATGTTCCAGATACACTATTTAAGCAGGACATTAGCGATTGCACACTGATACAATATTTGAACTCCAGAGGGGAAGAACACGAATTGCAAATCGCTGACCACCAATGAAAAAAGAATCATAGAGCCTAAGAAACATACAAACTAAAGCTATTACAACTAACAAGCTCTCAAAACGTTCCAAAACTAAATACATACAAAAACAAAAAAAAGGATACAAAGTGCCAATGGCACTCAGGAGGGCATTTATACCACGCCCACTGGGTGTATTTGCACGTCACAAATCTTTATCTTCTGCTTCATTATCAACGCTGCATCCAGGGCAAGTAATCACAAACATCGGGATTGAACTGCCCTTAGGTAGGCATTCAGTCATCACGATCACCTTCATATCTCCCTCCAGCTTGAGCCAAACCCGACACACAAACTAAGCAAGAGAAAATCGAGTAGTAATACTAATAAAGAAGTTAAAAGTGTGTATTCTACCCATCTCCGACTATAATCTAACACTACTTAATACCAGAAACATTCAACAAACTTTCTTTTAAAAAAGAGAAATAAGATTATCGCTTTCCATTAAAGTATCCAGCCTACTTTAAAGTGTCCACAAAGTTTTCACATCCTCTGGAGAGTCAGTGGATCTATTGAAAGACCCACCAGTGCGTGGATCTATTGAAAGCATACAGAGCACAGCTGGGTTCATTAAGGAATACTGAATATCAAGTTCCCTTAATCTTCTCTTGATATCATCAAACTTTTTCTTTATGAATCACTGCCGCTAAAAGACCTGGAAGAATATAATCCTGGAGCCCTCGTCGGGTCTTTTCCCTGTATTCTGGAAGTTTCCATAAGTCTTTGTTTGTCCCTGCAACTATGTAATCGTACAAGACAGGGTGAGGGTGTTTGTCTGACCTGCGCACCGTAACACAATGAACTGTCTCACTCTTCACCCGTCCCTCTTCAGCTTCGAAGTGAAAGAATCGCTGCAGCCAGCTTTTGCAAAAAAAACTCACTGGCTGATCACCTTCTGTCCGGTCGAGGAGACTGATGATATGATCATTCTTCATCCTGCTCCTGTTCTCGAGGTCGCTACCTTGTTCAGTTAAGGTACGGACCTGTTTTTCAAGGGTGAGGATCCGCTCCTAACAGGAATCGATCACAGTCTCTGCCCCTGCAGTTTGGCGCTCGACCTCATGTTTTTGGAGCACTGCGAAGAGTGGTTCTATCCTCCTGCTGAATGTTTCTTCAATCATGGCTTCAATCATTTCAGGTAACTTGATGAACTCGGTGACCAAGGCCTGGTGAGTAACTGGGTCCATCGAACGAGCAGAGGGGGTTACAGGTGCGGCCTCAGACGTGCTGAAAGCTTCTGACGGGTGCGCTGCGTGTTGGGACTTACACGATCCTTTCTCGTGATTTGTCATTTCCACTTGACAAAACGGGATTAGTAAGGATTCTATAGCTCTATAGTGTTGAATTGTAAGTAAATGACTGTGGTGGGGTGGGGTAGAGCATTACTGTGATGCAGAGATTCCCCCTTAAAACTTTATCGATGTTATCATTTCGTTTAATTCCTGGATATTCTGGAGCCGTGTCATTCGGTACCACTGTCTACATTTTCCCCAACACTGCACATTGCTGCTCACTCCTCGATAATCCTTGACTCCTTTGTGATTCGTGAACCTTGCCTCAAAAATATTCAATACCTCTGCTTCGAATGGTCTGCAGGGAAGAATGTTCCAAAGACTCACTACACCCTGAGAAAACAAAAATAAACCGACTCATCGGTGTGTGAGATTAGTTTTATTTTTGCATTCTTATCTGCGAAAGCGTATAGTAACACTGGAAGCAGTTCAGAAGTGTTTCACTTAATTTATTCCATGCATGAAAGGCTGATATTATGGAGACATTAACAGGTTACCCTCGGAATGAGAGCTGATCTTATTGAAATATACAAAGCCTTGAGGCGAGTGGATCAGGTATATACTTGCTAGCCCAAACTTGATGCCTTTGTCATTGAACCCCTACAGTGTGGAAGTAGGACATTCGACCCATCGAGTCCACACCAACCCACCGAACAGTATCCCACCAGACCTGTCCCCCTACCTTAACCATGTAACCTGCATTTCCCATGACGAACCTACTTAACCTACACATCCCTGGTCACTCTAGGTAATTTAGCATGGTCAATCAAACTAAGCTGCACATCTTTGAACTGTGGGAGGAAACTGGAGAACTGGGAAGAAACCCAAACAGACACGGGAAGAATGTTCAAACTCCACATAGAGTGTCAGATGAGTATGGATTTGTGCTCAGCTCCTTGCTGATATGAGGCAGCAGTGCTAACCACAAATCTAATATGCTTCTCCGTTAGTCCTATTAGTTGCCTGCAGCTGACGAAAGAAATCTGCCTGACTTGTTCATATCACTCAACCTTGCCCAATCTGAGACCTTTATCATCGGTCATATCACCAATCTGGTTACATTTTAAATTTGTTGTGAGCAGTGGAGGAGTGGGACGAAAAAAAGAAAACAGTGACACCCTCCAACCTCAGTCAGTGCCGGAGTGAGGAAAAATTAACAAAGTGGGATTTCATTGAAGTGGGAATTCTCTTTCCCAGAAGTTTGGGATGGCTGAACCTTTATATTATATCGAGGCTGTCTTTGTCTGATTTTCCATAGACAGGTGAATCAGGGATAATGGTACATGGAGAGAAAAGTGCAGCTGGGAACACAATGAGATGAGCCACGACCTTATTTAATGGTGGAGTAGTGTCAAAGGGCCGATTGCCACACTCGTGTCCCTCAGCCCTATGTTCTGATGTTCCATTCAGCCCTTCGGACCTGCTACACACAGGCAGATCGAGGCAATGCCGCAGGTTAGGTGTCGTTTGGGAAATGCACTTGGAAATTCCAGGCTTGGTCAGGAATGACCCCCAGCCGCAATCCCTTTTTCCAGGCTTCCCGACTGTATAACGTCTGCTCTGGAATTGCTCTGAATGCAGCTCCCATATCCCATCCAAGGTTAACTCAGGCAAATTTTCTCCTCTCCCGAATGCAACATTGTACAACACGACCTCCAGGAAAATAACCAATTACTTTCCAAAAGCCTAACATAAAAACGTAAGAAGTAGGAACATGAGTCGGCCATTCGGCCTCTCAAGCCTGAACTTTTATTCAATATGAACATGGCTGATCTACTTCCGGGCTCAACTCCACTTTCCTACCCAATTCCTTGTATTCCTCCACAATTCTCTGGGTTGGAGAATTCCACACATTCACTACTTTCTGAGAGAATACATCATTTTTCACCTCAGATTGAAATCGATGTTCCTTATTCGGTATCTACGGCCTCGAGTTCGAGATCGGGGAAACACCTTCTCAGCATTTACCTTGTCAAGCCCCCTCTGCATCGTGTACAATTCAGTAATATCACCCTCATTCATTTCAAACACAATGAATAATCGCCTCACCATTTTAGATGTATTCAATAATTCAACCGTTCCATCCCAGGAAGCCGCCTCATGAACCAACCTAGTTACTTGCTGCATCAGCATGCTGACGTTACATTTCATAGGAGAAAGTGAGGACTGCAGATGCTGGAGATCAGAGCTCAAAATGTGTTGCTGGAAAGGCGCAGCAGGTCAGGCAGCATCCAGGGAACAGGAGGATCGACGTTTCGGGCATAAGCCCTTCTTCAGGAATGAAGAAAGTGTGTCCAGCAGGCTATGATAAAAGGTAAGGAGGAGGGACTTGGGGGAGGGGCGATGGAAATGCGATAGGTGGAAGGAGGTTAAGGTGAGGGTGATAAGGTGAGGGTGATTGACCGGAGTGGGGGTGGGGGCGGAGAGGTCAGGAAGAAGATTGCAGGTTAGGAAGGCGGTGCTGATTTGAGGGATTTGCCTGAGACAAGGTGGGGGAAGGGGAAATTCATTTCACTGGTACGCTCAAAACCCTTTGTACTGCTCCTTTTTTTGGGAGTCCAGTTCATTAAATAGCAGCCTACATTTTGGTTCTCAATGTCATCCACAAACTCGGATGTATGTTGCACTCAGCTCCCGCCGTCAGGCTATCAGTGTAGATTGTACATAACATCGGCCTGATATTTGTGGTAATCCAATAGATACGTCTTTATCATAAAGATCCATTCATCCTGACTCTCCTATTTCTATGTGTTAAGTAACCATCATCCCATGCTAATATATTATTCATCATACTACGAACCTCTGTCTTGTGTCAGACGTTTATTTGGTGATACCTTGTGAAATCTCTGGAAAGCCTCATGTTGACCAGTTCCCTTTATCAAATCTGCTTGTCACTTTCTCAGGGATTCCTGATGAAGGGCGCCTGCCCGAAACATTGATTTTCCTGCTCCTTGGATGCTGCCAGACATGCTGTGCTTTTCCAGCATGACTCTAATCTTGACTTTCTTACGGATCTCCAAAAAAGTAATTGTATGATTTCACAGAACAAAAATAGTTTCCTCTTCACAAAACCATGCCAACTCTGCATTAAGCTTTTCTCAGTGCCCTGCAATTCCTTCCTTAATAACAGGCTCTAGCAGATTCCCAGCAATAATGGTTATGCTAAATTGTTCCTGCCTTCTGTGTCATTCCTTTCTTGAAGACAGGCGCCACATTGGAGGTTCTCCAGTTTCACTGGAACACTCCTGTAATCCAGAGAGTTATGAAATATTTCACACAGTGCCGCTCGTCACTCTGTGACCACTTCTTTTAAAATTAACTATGAATTACTGCTGACCTGTCTACCCTTATTCTTATCTGTTAGATAAAAACCTTGTTCCCTTTGTTAGAGACATTTCAAGAACTTCCCTCCTATTACCATTTTGTTTGCACCATTGACATGCTTACAGTACTTTCCCCATTAGGAGTGATTTAAAATGCGAGTGTAAATTATCTGCCTGTTCCCTGTGGCCAGTTCTCCAGTCACACCCTCCTAATGGCCTCAATGTACTTTCCTCACTTCACTTCTGCTTCAATTCACACACACATCTTCAAGCTTTAAATGTAGACGGAAAAGCTCATGATGCTTGTTTTTATATTTCTTGCCAATTTATTACATTTCGTACATTTTCCTCACTTTCTAGATTCACACAGTCATATCGTGCACAAAAAGACCATTTGGTCCAACTTGTCCATGCTGACCAGATTTTCTAAACTAAACTAATCCCATCTGCTTGGACTTGGCCCATATGCCTTTAAACGTTTCCCATTCGTATATTGGTCCAAATGTCTTTGAAATATTGTAGCTGTGCTTGCATCAACTACTGGTCCTGTGGCAGCTCATTCCATACATACATCACCCCCTCTGTGTAAAAAAAGTTGTCACTTTGTCCCTTTCAAGTTTCCCCCTTCCACCCTAAAGCTATGCATTTGTGTTTGAACTCCCTGATCCTGCAGAAATGACCTTCGCTATTCGCTCTATCCATGCCTCCCATGATATTATAAACTTCGAGAATGCCACCCCTCAAACCCGTACACTCCATCTGATACTAACTTCAACATCAAACGTTTAACGATAACCACTGCAAATTGAAAAGAATATTAAAAATGACAGGTAAAGAAAACAACCCAAACTTCATACTGTTAGTTTTGCTCTAAATTACAAAACTAAGGCAGCATGAAACTCTTACTCATGTTAATAAGAGGTCAAGCACCTGAATTCCATAGTGTGAAGGCATTGATGATGTATACTGTGAAAACGGATAGATCTAGATCTATTTAATACCACGTGGTCAACATTCTCCCTCCTGTTCTCCCTATGACCTTGTATGGTTGTGTCTTCTTTATCTTATACTCAGTTAGAGAGAATCCCGTTCCCCCATTCACACCTTAATTTAAATCCATTTTGCATCATTTTCTCGTTCACCACTGCTAATAGCCCGTTTATCTTTTGCCACGCCATCTTTTCCAAGTCAACCATCCCCCATCTCCGGCAAGGGATTAAGCCCAGTTTCCAACCCGTTTCAGTTCTGAACAAGTCACATTGGACTTGTAACGCTAACTCTGTTTCTCTGTCTCTGCAGATTTTGCCAAACCAGCTGAGTTTCTCCAGAAACGAATAGGCACCGCACAAATTTTCAATTAAACAAATAACTATGGATACTGGAAATAAATACAAAAATTGCTGGAGTAACTGCGAGCTTTGTAGATGGTCACTGGACCCGAAAGATTAACTCTATATTCATGACAGAATATGCTGGCAGATTTGAGTGATAGTGGAATCAAGGGTTATGGAGATAAGGCAGGAACAGGATACTGATTAGGAATGATCGGCCATGATCAGGCTCGAAGGGCTGAATGGCTTACTCCTGCACCTATTGTCTATTGTCTATTATCTGCTTTATTTCTTCAGCAATTTCTATTTTTGAACAAGTTCCAATGATGTGTGTGAAAGCTGCTCAAACGCCCTGTCCAACACGGAGCGCCCTAAACTGGGTACTGAATGACAACACAAAGTGCACACATTCATTCGCTCAAAAACTGCATAAGAGTGGCATCACTGGCGCCACAGAGCTCTTAATCATGGTCATGGAGAAAACCAGAGAGAAACACATTCAATTCAAACGCAGAAGATGGCACGACGACAAAGGGAAAGATTCAGGTGAATATTTTAAAGGGTTTGAGTAATGTAACAAATTGGAAGCATGGCACCAAGGAGAGCCCTCAGCAAAGTGAGAATACGAAAATGGAAGTATTACCGCAACAGAAACCAGGTGAGGTCACCGAGTACACGGCTGATCGGTGACTGGGTCTCGATGTGAACTGGGGGACAGTCAGTAGAATTGAATTGCAGATATTGCAGCTCAAACTGGGCTATCACGTGATGCTGTGGACAACAGCAGCAACAGAAGTAGGATTGTGTTCAAACATAATCTGTAACATTTTCCCCAGGATATTCCATCAGTCTACCATTACCATCAAACCGAGTGATGGTTCAGTGACGAGTGTAGGTGAACATGCAAGGTCAGAACCATATGTACCTAAAACTGATGACAAACCATCAAAGCTACGGCGCTTGAGTGGTTTCATTCCAAACAGCAGAACTAACATCTGATAGAGAGGTCTAAATGATCCCAAGATCAACAGATAGAGATCTAAGCTCTGCAGTCCTGCCACATCCAGACATAAATGTCGTTGTACTATGAAACAACTTACTAAAGGAGAGGCCACCAGAAATATCCCCATCCTTAATAATGGAATAGCCCTGCACATTAGTGAAAAAGACAAGGATCTAGTATCTGCACCATCCTCAGCCAGAGGTGTTGAATGGATGATCCACCTCACCCTCGCCATGATATCCACAGTATCACAGATGGCAGTGTTCAACCAATTCGATTCACGTGACATGAAGAAACAACTGAACACAGAAGATACGACAAAGGCAATGGGCCCTGGCGCCATTCCTGCAATAGTACTGAAAACTTGTGCTGCACAGCAAACCGTGTCCCTGTTTCATTCCAGCTCCAACTCTGACATCTCCCTGACAATGTGGAAAATTACTCAACTATTTCCCGTCCAATAATAGGTGAATAATTACATCCGGACAATTTAACACTCCCTCAGTCCCTCCACGATATCAAATTGGTGGGAGTTTTTTTTTGACAGAGCTATCAAGCAGCACAGAAATAACATGCGCATTGCGGTTTCCAGTAGGTTCCTATGTAGTGATGGTGGTGTTGTGCAAATGTTACTGGATTACTAATCCAATACAGGATAATGCTCTGGCAGCTGGTTGAAATTAAAAATAATTAATAAAATAATTAATTAATTAATAAAATATCAAGATCTATAATCTGGTGAAGGTAACAGTGACATTGCATCCAATGGTGATTGTAAACTTCGATCTCCTTCCCCAATGTACCTTCAGGAAGTGAATCTCCGTGCTTTTCTGATCTCTGAAACGGCCAAGCAAGACACTCAATTGTATCACACTGCTCCAAGGTCTTCAAGGATAAAACCAGACAGAATACCCGGCACCAGCCTTGTTATCAGAAAAGGGAACGGGAATCACAGTCCTGTTAACCCTGCAGAGACCTCCTTCCTAACATCTGAGAGCTTGAGACAACATTTACAGTGCTTTTCCACAGACTGCACAGAAACATCGGAAAAGGAGTAGGCCATTCCACACATTGAGTCTTCCCCATTCTAGTTCATGGAGAAAACCCACTCAATGCAGTTTTCCTGACACAGTGTTCATATCCATTAATATGTTTAAACATTGTGAAATATAAAATAAGAACTGTTGTAGTCCCTTCAGTCCATCAATCTTGCTCCTCGATTCAATATGCAGGCAGTTCTCTGATAACACGTGTTTATTAAACGTGATTTGACTGCAATGCGATTCGTGAATTACGCACCTTTTTTCTATAAAGTGAACTTCCGCTCAATGTGACGCGATTCCTTGCCAGGCACCAGCTGAACAAAAAACCCAGCTTCAGGATCCTCTGTCTGCAAAATGCACCCTCTGAGTATTTAGCTAAAACAGGAATGCAATCTGCTCTGCAAGCTTTGAACCTCTGCCGAAAACGGGGAAGTGTTCTCTCCAGTTAGAAGGAACTTTATTTCAAACCAGAGGGAGAATCTTGAGGAGAAATGGAATTCCGTGTTGACATCACGAGGTCAGTCAGCCCTGCGCGCTTTCTAGTGAAGAGCTTGGTGAAAGGTACAGGGATGTAGCCAGTGACTGTATTGTGTAAGTGTTGCATTTACAGCACTATTTCATTGCAATATATGATTTATAGGTTTAATTAGACTGTGCTATTGTATGTGTTAGACTAACTTTAATGTTTGGTTTTTACCGATATTTTGATGGGAAGTTTTATTTTTCGTTTCTATTTCTTCTGTGAAGGCATAACTGAAATATTTCGTACATAGTTCTGCCTTTTTCCTGTCCTTAATTCTCTGGAATCAGACTGTAAGAACGCTGCACATTTTTTCCCTTAATTTTGCCATTGACATATTTTTAGAAGATATTATGAAGATATTATTAATCTTAAAACCCTTGTTAATATACTCTTCAGAAGCCCATCAATTCCTATCTTAAGCTACTCAATAATTGACCTTCCACAGCCATACAAACACAGAAGCACAGACTTCGTACCATCAACAATACAGCATGGTCTACATTAGCCCCACTTTCCGATACAAGACCGTAGCCGTGAATCTTATGGCATTTCAAGTGCACAGCCGTGTATTTTCTAATGGCTGTGAAGTTACCATGGGGAGAAAGTGAGGACTGCAGATGCTGAGATCAGAGCTGAAAATGTGTTGCTGGAAAAGCGCAGCAGGTCAGGCAGCATCCAAGGAACAGGAGAATCGACGTTTCGGGCATAAACCCTTCTTCAGGAAAAGGCTTATGCCCGAAACGTCGATTCTCCTGTTCCTTGGATGATGCCTGACCTGCTGCGCTTTTCCAGCATCACATTTTCAGCTGTGAAGTTACCGTGACAAATCTTCTCTCAGGAAGTGCATTCCTGACCCCAGCACCCTCTGGGTGAAAAACAATCCTCAATTTCTCTCCAAATCCCAAACCCTTCACTTTAAAATGTGCTCCATTCTTCTTGGCCCTTTGACTAAAAGGAACAGCAGCTATCTATCCACTGTGTCCATATCCCTCGTAACCCTATCCTTAAGAATCTCGGCCCACTCAGACCTCTCTCCTCCAAACTAAACTTCCCGAGCATATCCAGCCTCTCTCCACAGCTGATATGCTCCATCTCAGCGAACATTCCGGTGAATCTCCTCTGAGCCCGCTCCACTACAATCACATTCTTCCTGTAATGTGGCTCCCAGAACTACACACAGTATTCCATCTTGACAAAACCAAACTTCCGCATAGATCTTATAATCTATGCCTTGATGAATAAAGGTTATGTCTATGGTCCCTTATGCTTTCTAAAATTGTGCATTAACCAGTTTAGTCACATTCAGGGATTTGTGGAGAAGCACCCTCTGAGCTTCCTCGCGTGCTGTCATTCATTGATTACTCCCCTGTCCAGTTTCTTCTTCCAAAGTGCATCGTTTCATATTTATGAGGGTTACATTCCATCTGCCATTGATCCACCCATCTGACCATTCCATCTGTATCTTCCTCACTGCCAACCACCCGGCCAATTTTTGCATCAAACACAAACTTAGTTGTCACACTCCCGCCACCGCCGTCTATATTCACAGCTGCATCATTTATGAATACCACAAATAATAAGTTTAAAGATGACACAACACCAGGTTATAGCCCAACAGGTTTATTCAGAGGCACTAGCTTCGAAGCGCTGCTTCTTCATCAAGTGGTTGTGCGCTTTGGAAGCTCGTGCCTCTGAATAAACCTGCTGGACTATAACTGGTGTTATGTGACTTTTAGGTTTGTCCACCCCAGTCCAACACCAACACCTCCATATCACAAATAATAAGGGACACAGCACTGATCGCTGTGATACACCATTGGACACAGGTCTCAATCACACTAACAGCCTTTCACCACTACCCTCTGTCTCCCTACAGTAAGTTGATTTGGATACAATTTGGAAAGTCACGAATGACTCCTACCTGTTCCCTTGTTATCCTTTTCCGCTTGACACACTTGCAGAATATAGAACATAGAACATAGAACATAGAACAATACAGCACAGAACAGGCCCTTCGGCCCACGATGTTGTGCCGAACTTCTAACCTAGATTAAGTACCCATCCATGTACCTATCCAAATGCCGCTTAAAGGTCGCCAATGATTCCGACTCTACCACTCCCACGGGCAGCGCATTCCATGCCCCCACCACTCTCTGGGTAAAGAACCCACCCCTGACATCTCCCCTATACCTTCCACCCTTCACCTTAAATTTATGTCCCCTTGTAACACTCTGTTGTACCCGGGGAAAAAGTTTCTGACTGTCTACTCTATCTATTCCTCTGATCATCTTATAAACCTCTATCAAGTCACCCCTCATCCTTCGCCGTTCCAACGAGAAAAGGCCGAGAACTCTCAACCTATCCTCGTACGACTTCCTCTCCATTCCAGGCAACATCCTGGTAAATCTTCTCTGCACCCTCTCCAAAGCTTCCACATCTTTCCTAAAGTGAGGCGACCAGAACTGCACACAGTACTCCAACTGTGGCCTAACCAAAGTCCTGTACAGCTGCAACATCACTTCACGACTCTTGAATTCAATCCCTCTGCTAATGAACGATAATACTCCATAGGCCTTCTTACAAACTCTATCCACCTGAGTGGCAACCTTCAAAGATCTATGTACATAGACCCCAAGATCCCTCTGTTCCTCCACCTGACTAAGAACCCTACCATTAACCCTGTATTCCGCATTCTTATTTGTTCTTCCAAAATGGACAACCTCACACTTGGCAGGGTTGAACTCCATCTGCCACTCCTCAGCCCAGCTCTGCATCATATCTAAGTCCCTCTGCAGCCGACAACAGCCCTCCTCACTGTCCACAACTCCACCTATCTTCGTATCATCTGCAAATTTACTGACCCACCCTTCGACTCCCTCATCTAAGTCATTAATAAAAATTACAAACAGCAGAGGACCCAGAACTGATCCCTGCGGAACTCCACTTGTAACTGGGCTCCAGGCTGAATATTTACCATCTACCACCACTCTCTGCCTTCGACCGGTTAGCCAGTTTTCTATCCAATTGGCCAAATTTCCCTCTATCCCATGCCTCCTGACTTTCCGCATAAGCCTACCATGGGGAACCTTATCAAATGCCTTACTAAAATCCATGTACACTACATCCACTGCTCTTCCCTCATCCACATGCTTGGTCACCTCCTCGAAGAATTCAATAAGACTTGTAAGGCAAGACCTACCCTTCACAAATCCGTGCTGGCTGTCCCTAATCAAGCAGTGTCTTTCCAGATACTCATAAATCCTATCCCTCAGTACCCTTTCCATTACTTTGCCTACCACAGAAGTAAGACTAACAGGCCTGTAATTCCCGGGGTTATCCCTATTCCCTTTTTTGAACAGGGGCACAACATTCGCTACTCTCCAGTCCCCTGGTACCACCCCCGTTGCCAGTGAAGACGAGAAGATCATTGCCAACGGTACTGCAATTTCCTCTCTTGCTTCCCACATAATCCTAGGATATATCCCGTCAGGCCCGGGGGACTTGTCTATCCTCAAGTTGTTCAAAATGTCCAACACATCTTCCTTCCTAACAGGTATCTCTTCTAGCTTACCAGTCCATTTCACACTCTCCTCTTCTACAATACGGTCCCTCTCGTTCGTAAATACTGAAGAGAAGTACTTGTTCAAGACCTCTCCTATCTCTTCCGACTCAATACACAGTCTCCCACTACTGTCCTTGATCGGACCTACCCTCGTTCTCGTCATTCTCAGGTTTCTCACATACGCATAAAATGCCTTGGGGTTATCCTTGATCCTATCCGCCAATGATTTTTCATGCCCTCTCTTAGCTCTCCTAATCCCTTTCTTCAGGTCCCTTCTGGCTATCCTGTATCCCTCCACTGCTCTGTCTGAATCCTGTTTCCTCAACCTTATGTAAGCCTCCTTCTTCCTCTTTACCAGACATTCAACCTCTCTCGTCAACTAAGGCTCCCTCACACGACCATTTCTTTCCTGCCTGATAGGTACATACATATCATGGATACGTCGTATCTGCTCTTTGAAAAAGTTCCACATTTCCACCACATCCTTCCCTGACAGCCTAAGCTCCCAACGTATGCTCCTCAAATCCTGCCTTACAGCATCGTAATTTCCCTTCCCCCAATTATAAAATCTACCTTGTTGTGCGCACCTATCTCTCTCCATAACCAAGGTGAAAGTCACAGAATTGTGGTCACCATCACCAAAATGTTCACCCACTAACAAGCCCACCACTTGTCCCGGTTCATTACCGAGTACCAAATCCAATATGGCCTCCCCTCTGGTTGGACAATCTACATACTGCGTTAGAAAAGCTTCCTGGACACGCTGCACAAACACCGCCCCATCCAATCTACTTGATCTAAAGAGCTTCCAATCAATATTTGGGAAGTTGAAGTCGCCCATGACTACGACCCTGTGGCTTCTGCACCTTTCCAAAATCTGTTTCCCAATCTGTTTCTCCACATCTCTGCTGCTATTGGGGGGCCTATAGTAAACACCCAACAAGGTGACTGCACCTTTCCTATTTCTGACTTCAGCCCATACTACCTCCAGAGGCAGATCCCCCTCAAACTTCCTTTCTGCAGCCGTTATACCATTTCTAATTAGCAATGCCACCCCCCCTCCTTTTTTCCCACCCTCCCTAATCTTACTGAAACACCTGTAACCAGGAACCTCCAACAGCCATTCCTGTCCCACATCTATCCACGTTTCCGTGATGGCCACAACATCGTAGTCCCAGGTACCGATCCACGCCTTAAGTTCACCCACCTTATTTCTGATACTCCTTGCGTTGAAGTATACGCACTTGAGCCCGTCTCTGTGTCCGCAAGTAGTCCCTGTCAGTGCTACCTTCTCCACAGCCTCCCTACAGTCTTGGGCATCCTGACAAACAGCTAACCTACTTGCTGGACTACAAGTCCGGGTCCCATCCCCCTGCCAAATTAGTTTAAACCCCCCCGAAGAGTGCTAGCAAACCTACCCCCCAGGATATTGGTGCCCTTCTGGTTCAGGTGCAACCAGTATTGTTTGTACAGGTCCCACCTTCCCCAGAATGCAGTCCAATTGTCCAAATATCTGAAGCCCTCCCTCCTACACCAGCCTTGCAGCCACGTGTTCAACTGCACTCTCTCCCTATTCTTTGCCTCACTGTCACATGGCACCGGCAACAACCCAGAGATGACGACTCTGTCTGTCCTAGCTTTTAGCTTCCAGCCTAACTCCTTGAGCTCTTGAATGACCTCCCCACCCCTCTTCCTACCTATGTCGTTGGTGCCAATGTGCACCACGACTTCTGGCTGCACACCCTCCCCCTTAAGGATTCTGAAGACACGGTCTGAGACGTCTCGGACCCTAGCACCCGGGAGGCAACAAACCATCCGTGAGTCTCGCCCATGTCCACAGAACTGCCTGTCCGTCCCTCTAACTAGAGAGTCCCCTGTAACTAGCGCTCTCCTCCTCTCCCCCTTTCCCTTCTGAGTCTCAGAGCCACAGACCCCTTCACTGCAGCTTACACCTGCAACGCTGTCCCCCCCAACAGTTTCCAAAGCTGTATATTTATTTTTTAGGGGAACGACCACAGGGGAACCCTGCACTGCCTGCTTCTTCCCCTTCCCACCTCTAACTGTTACCCAGCTACCTCGGTTCTCCGGCGTAACTATGTCCCTGTAGCTTCTATCAATCACCCTCTCAGCCTCTCGAATAATCCTCAGTTCATCCAACTCCAGTTCCAGTTCCCTAACTCGTTCGGCGAGGATCAGAATCTGACTGCATTTCCTGCAGACGAAGTCGGCAGGAGTATCGGTGGTCACCCCTACCTCAAACATCCTGCAGGAGGAACATTCCACCGCCTGCGCTGCCATGACTGTACACTAGAACACACCCACTCAAATACTAATCACTTACCTTCCCGCCCAGCTATGCGCTCCAACCTCACTTCCGCTGCTGGGGATTCTCACTGAACTTGCCCTACCGGCAGGTTTCTATGCTTTTGTTTTCGGCAGTTCTCACCGAGTGAAGTATTTCCTCATTATTGTGGTCTTAAATGGTCTGTCCCTCAATCTGCAATTATTTGCCTTGAATGTGGATTAGACAGCCAGGGAAACGTCCTGTTTATTTCCAACTTGGTATATGTTTTGTGAATTTCCCAAGTTTCATTGTGACCCTCCTCTCATTCTTTGAAAGTCTAGAGAACACAGGCCGAGTTTCCTCATTAGGCAAACTCGCCATCTGATGGATTAATCTGGACAATATCCATTGCATTTTTTTGTGGTCAGTATACTCTTTCTCAGATTGGGTCACCCACACTTTACACAATGGATGTAGGTTTGCTCGCTATGCTGAAAGGTTCACTTCTAGACGTTTCGTTATCTTACGAGGTAAGATCTTCAGTGGATCTCATGCGAAACAATGCTGAATATTCCTGCTTTCTATCTGTATGTTTGAGTTTCTTTGGGTTGGTGATGTCGTTTCCTGTGGTGATGTTATTTCCTATGGTGAAGTCACTTCCCTGTTCCTTTTCTCAGAGGGTGGTTGATGGGGTCTATAAACTAATAGCACTTCGAGTTAGACATCTGTCAGAAATACATTTTCTGTCATAAATGGATTTTCTCCATTGTTGCTGTTAATTCCTAAATATCCAATATCACATGCTGTATAATAGATTCCAACAGTTTCCTTGGAGATGTCAAGTTAATTGTTCGGCAGTTCTCCAAACTATGTCTTCTTCCCTTTATAGATGCTTGTATTCCTTCCATTAATCTATTGTGCTTGGACCACGTTTGCTAACTTCCATTTATTTATAATGGCTCACAGCCTCTGCAGAATGCACAGGAAAATAAAAGGCAGTCATCGACAGTGCAATTAATATTTCTATTGCTGATTTATGTCTGACATTTTAATATGAAGTACATCAGGTTTGTCAGACTTAGCAATGGTCAATCCAGTTACATTATCAAATACTACCTTGTTACTGATATAAATTGACTTTATGTATTTAGTTGCACAAGCCCTAGATGATCACTGGGAATTACTGGATGATTTTGTGGATCTTCCTCCATGAAGACAGATGCAAAGTAACTGGTTATTTTCTTGGCCATTTCCCTGTTCTTCACAATAAACTCTTCTCTCCCGATGACAAATTTCCATATTTGACCTTGCTTTTATTTTGTTTCCTTTGAAATACAGATTGTAGATTAATGCAGTTTTTTTGTTCCTATTTGTTAGCATACATGTTCTGCTTTTGATTTCCTTATCAGTTTCATGGCCCTTGATTCTGGATGCTGAATTTGTGAGAATTCTCAGGTTTCCACAATGACTGAAATTCATCTGAAGCCACTTCCTATGATTAATACATTTTCTAATTTGATATGTTAAATATCATTGTGTCACTTTCCCTTTCTTTAGTGTTTGTACCTGAAATAAATAGACGCATTTTTCAGACTTTGCAATATTTCTATAAATCTCCTGGTCGTGACCAGATAAATTCAGGGACACTGCAGGAGGACAGAGAAGGAATTGTGGGAGCCCTCGCTAATATTTTTGCATCATTGCTGGCCAACGGGTGAGGTCCGGTGGACAAGAAGGTGGTGAGTGTTGTGCCCTTACTCAAGAAGGGCTACAAAGAAAAACCTGCGAACTATAGACCACTGAACCTAAAATCTGCATTAGGTAACTCACTTGAAAAGGTTCTGACAGATAAGATATACATGCATTTGGAAAGACAGGGTATGATTAGGAACAAGACTGGAGTGCTGCTAGAAAAGCACAGCAAGTCAAGCAGCATCCGAGGAACTGGAAAATCAACATTTTGGGCAAAAGCCCATCATCAAAGTCAGCATGGCTTTGTGCATCGGAGACCACAGGTCACAATTTTGTTCGAATTCTTTGATGAAGTGACCAGCCAATGTTGAGGAGGGTAGGGTGGTGTACGTAGTCTATATGGATTCCAGTAAGGCCTTCAATCAGGTTCCACATGGTGTGGTGCTCTGGAAGGTTAGATCGCATGAAATTGAGGAGGACCTGCCAAATTAGGTACAAAATTGGCTTGATGGTAGGAAGGAAAGTGTAATAGTGGAAGGATGCTTGTCAGACTGGAGGCCCGGGACTAATGTAATGCCGCGGGTTCGGTGCTGGGACCACTACATATTACATATATCTATAATTTAGATGAGAATGTGCAGGCATGATTTATAAGTTTGAAGATGACAATAAAATAGGCGGTATCATGGAGACTGAGAAATGTTGTCAGAAATTTCAGAACTTACAACAGTATCTTGATCAGCTGGGGAAGTGGGCCGAGAAATGGTAAATCGATTTTACTGCAGATCAGTGCAAGTTCTTGCATTTTAGAAACTCAAATCAATATCGGAGTTTTATGGTGAATGGCTGGGTCTTAAGGAGTGTAGTGGAACAGAGGGGCCTCGGAATTCAGGTGCATGGTTCTCTGAAAGTTGAGTCAGAGGTGGACAGCGCAATGAAGAAGACTTTTGGCACACTGGCATTCATCAGTCAGGGCACTGAGTATCGAACTTGGGGAGGTAAAAACAATGACTGCAGATGCTGGAAACCAGATTCTGGATCAGTGGTGCTGGAAGAGCACAACAATTCAGGCAGCATCCGAGGACAGGCAAAATCGACGTTTCGGGCAAAAGCCCTTCTTATTCCTGATGAATATGGAAGTTATACGGGACGCTGATGAGGCCATACTTATGTTCAGTTTTGTTCACATTGCTATAGTAATGATGTTATTAAACTGTAAGGAGTGCAGAAGAAATTTACATGGATGTTGCCAAGAACTCAAGGGTCTGAGTTATAGGGAGAGGTTGGAAAAGCCAAGACTTTTCACTTTAGTGTTTATGAGACTGAGGGGAGAATCTTTTTGAAGGGTATAAGATCATGACAAGCATGGATAGAGTGAATGCACTCAGTCTTTACTCTCCGGGGTTGGACAATCACGGACTAGAGGGAATCAGTTTAAGGTCAGAGGGGTAAGAATAAAAGGGAACCTTTGGAGCAACCTTTTTACACACAGGGTTATACGCATCTGGAATAAGCTGCCAGCAGAAGTCGTTAAGGTGGGTACATTCACAACATTTAAAATGCATTTGGACAAATACAGGATAGGAAAGGATTAGAAGGATACGGGGCAATGGCTGGGAAATGGGGTTAGTGTGAAAGGACATTTTGGTCGGAATGGATCAGTTTGGGCCGAAGGGTCTGTCTCCATGCTGTAGGACTCTATGACTCTAACAGCCATTGCTTATCTCCCACTGCATGTTATATTGTACTTTCCCAATTCGCTGGAACAAACTTGACACTTTCGGCTCCATGCTTCCATATGTTTGACCAGAATGTACAAACATTCTATGTTGAATGCAGACGCCGTATAAAATACAACATATTAATATCACTACTCCTCCAAAGTTGCTTCAGAGGAAAGTTATTGATGAATCCTCCTGACCACACGAAACGAAATCCAATAAAACATGCTCTCTAGTTTGGTTCAATACATACTCTTCAACGCACCTGATATACATTTAGGGAATTTATTTTTCACAGCATGAGCAGTCACTCAGTTAACGCAGTTCTGATGCAACTTGAGACCATCCAATAAGACTGCAATGTCCATGATACTTGCATGTTTAATTTGCAGTGCATATGATGCTCAGACCTTCTGCAACTGTTTTAGTTTCGAAATATAATACACCAATGTTTGCTTCTCCTCTTATTTGTAAGCTCCACCTAAACTGAATCTGAGGGACATGGTCTGTGGCGTTATTAGTTATAGACTTGGACAAGACATTCCGGAAGGGTCACCTTGACGCTATGATCATCTGAAGAAATACTCAAAAATACAGGACAAGCATCAATAACCTTCTCCGCTCTGTCAGGATAAGGATCACCGAATTCTATATGCTCCCTCACACTCCCTGTATATCTGTTAGAGGACCGACCCACGAACAAGGCTCACGCTCTATCTCCAAATAAAGCTCAGGCACTATCAAACTCACTTTTGAATTCAGCAACTTTCTTCCTCACTTTCTCTATCACCTCCGCAATACCCCCCACGCTAACAATACTAATTGGATTCACAACTATCGACTGATTCATTCTGGACACCTCACCCCTCCCGGCTCACCTCCACCAGAACTCACAGTAGGGTCACCCATTCCCACTCTCCCTCCCTCCCTCCCTATTTTCAGTTCCAGGAGAAACTGCCTGGAATGGGACAGAAAGGGCCAAGCCGGGTGATGGAGTGCGTGATATCCGTTCCCTCACACACCCCTTCCCCCCCCCATGTGGAGAGGACCCTGGCACGAGCCGGACGGGAACAAGATGGCTCATGTGGAAATTCTGAAACATCCACTTCCCACCAACCAAGTAAGGAGCAACGTTCAGTTCTCATTTTAAGCCCAATGTCAGTTCCAACGTCAGTCCTTTCATGCCCCAACAAAAACAGATACCTCACTGCACAGAGACGCAAACACAGAAATGCAAAGATGCATTGGTAAACAACCCAACATACTAACATGCACAATATATGAAAGGAGATAGGCATATGCACACATTGCAACACACAGAGACATATACAGTTGCATACAAATAGACACAAACACAGATAGAAACACAGAGGCTGATGCACAGACACACAGATGTAGATACACATATACACAGAAAACAAGCACATGGACACACACACATTCATATACGTACACACAAAGACACAAACACTAGTGTCATTAAGACACAAATCGATCCATTTTTGGTTTATAAGGGGATCAAGGATTCTAGGGAGAAGGCAGGAGAATGAGGTTTAGGTACATACAAGAAATTATTGAATGGCATATCAGACTCGATGGGCCAAATGGCCTCATTCTGCTCCTTTTTTCATGCTCATATGGCGTTATGCTGTCAAGTATTCACTTTCTGAGACAGGAGCATAGGCTGGGTTTGATACATATTTGACTGGAAACAGTCAGTGGGAATGTGGGACAGGTTTGGAGGGCAGAATGGTTTATGTTTATTCATAATTATTATATCCTCAAGTATGAAAAGAGGCGGTGATTTGATGTGAGGTTAACACAGTTTTAAAGTAATGGGTCCCACAATGAAATAAGGATGTCCCTTTCCCTTTAGTGCTGTGCTCTCTGTGGTATCCTCATCCTCAGGGAATAGGGAAGACTCGGTTATTGAAGATATTCTAGGCTGAGCTTGACTGATTTTTGGTGGACAGGAGAGTCAATGTTTATTGGGAACAAACAGGAGAGGGATGATCAGACACACTGGGATCAGCCATGAGCATTCTGAATGGTGCAGCCAAATGGCCAACTGCTGCCCCTACCACATCTGTTATTCCCTCAATGGACCCGTTGAGGCTGTTACAGCGATATACTGCTGCCCCTACCCCATATTTTGTTCCCTCAATCCACTCTCGCGGCTGTTACAGCGATATACTGCAGCCCCTACCCAATTTTTTGTTCCCTCAATCCACCCCTCTACGCTGTTACAGCGATATACTGCCGTCCCTACATCATGTGTTATTCCTCAATCCACCCCGCGAGGCTGTTACAGAGATATACTGCTGTCCCTACCTCATATTTTGTTCCCTCAATCCACCCCTCGATGCTGTTACAGAGATGTACTGCTGCCTCTACCCCATATTTTTTACCCTCGTTCCACCCATTGATGTTATTACAGACATGTACTGTGGTCTCTACCCCACGCATTGTCCCTCAATACAGCCTCGAGGCTCTTGCAGAGATATACTGCTGCCCCTACCCCATGTGTTTTTCCCTCAATACAGCCTCGAGGCTCTTGCAGAGGTATACTGCTGCCCCTATCCCATGTGTTGTTCTCTCAATCCACTCTTCGATGCTGTTAGAGAGTTACACTACTGCCCCTCCCACGTGTGTTGTTCTTTCAACCCACCCCTCCTTGCTGTAACAGATATACTGCTGCTCCTACCCCACGTGTTGTTCTCTCGATGCTGATACAGAAATATACTGCTATCGCTATCCTATGCGTTGCTCTCTCAATCCGCCATCAAGGCTGTTACAGAGATATACTGCTGCCCCTACCCCATGTGTTGTTCCTTCAATCCACCCCTCGATGTTGTTACAGAGATATACTGCTGCCCCTACCACACGTGTTGTCCTCTCAGTCCACCCTTGAGGCTGTTACAAACATATACTGCTGTCCCTACCACACGTGTTATTCCCTCAATACACCCTCGGTGCTGTTACAGAGATATACTGCTGCCCCTATCCCATGTGTTGTTCTCTCAGTGCACCCTCGAGGATGTTACAGAGATATACTGCTGCCCCTACGTCATGTGTTGTTCCCTAAATATGTCCCTCGGTGCTGATACAGAGATATACAGCTGTCCCTACCCCACGTGTTGTTCCCTCAATACACCCGCGTGGTTGTTACAGAGATATATTGCTGCCCCTATCCCATGTGCTGTTCTCTCAATCCATTCTTCGATGCTGTTAGAGAGATACACTGCTGCCCCTACTCCGTGTGTTGTTCCTTCAACCCACCCCTCCTTGCTGTTACAGAGATATAATGCTGCTCCTACCCCACGTGTTGTTCTCTCAATCCACCCCTCGATGCTGATACAGAGATATACTGCTATCGCTATCCCATGCGTTGTTCTCTCAATACACCCTCGAGGATGTTACAGAGATATACTGCTGTCCCTACCCCAAGTTTTGGGCGGCACGGTGGCACAGTGGTTAGCACTGCTGCCTCACAGCGCCAGAGACCCGGGTTCAATTCCCGCCTCAGGCGACTGACTGTGTGGAGTTTGCACATTTTCCCCGTGTCTGCGTGGGTTTCCTCCGGGCGCTCCGGTTTCCTCCCACAGTCCAAAGATGTGCAGGTCAGGTGAATTGGTCATGCTAAATTGCCAGTAGTGTTAGGTAAGGGGTAGATGTAGATGTAGGGGTATGGGTGTGTTGCGCTTCGGCGGGGCGGTATGGACTTGTTGGGCCGAAGGGCCTGTTTCCACACTGTAAGTATTCTAATCTAATATAATCTCAATACACTCACGTGGTTGTTACAGAGATATACTGCTGCCCCTACCCCATGTGTTGTTCCCTCAACCCACCGCTTGGTGCTGTTACAGAGATATACTGCTGCCTCTACCCATGTGTTGTTCTCTCAATCCACCCTCAGGCTGTTACAGAGATATACTGCTGACCCACCTCATATGTTGGTCCCTGAATCCGTCCCTCGGTGCTGTTACAGAGATATACTGCTGCCCCTACCCCGTGTGTTATTCCCTCAATTATCCCTCAAGGCTGTTACAGAGATATACTGCTGTCCCTGTCCCATGTGTTGCTCCCTCAACTCACCCGCGAGGCTGTTACAGAGACATACTGCTGTCCCTACCCCATGTGTTGTTCTGGCAATCCATCCTCGAGGCTATAACAGACATATACTGCTGTCCCTACCCCATGTGTTGTTCTGGCAATCCACCCTCGAGGCTATAACAGACATATACTGCTGTCCCTACCCCATGTGTTGTTCTGGCAATCCACCCTCGAGGCTGTTACAGGGATGTACTGCTGCCCCTGCCCCGTGTGTTGTTCCCTCAAATCACCCGCGAGGGTGTTACAGAGTTATACTGCTGTCCCTACCCTATGTGTTTTTCCCGCAATCCGTCCTTCGCTGTTATTACAGAGATGTACTGCTGCCCTACCCCATGTGTTGTTTACTTAATCCACCCTCAATACTGTTACAGAAATATACAGATGCCCCTACCCCATGTGTTGTTCCCTCAATCCGTCCCTCGGTGCTGTTACAGAGATATATTGCTGTCCCCAACCCATGAGTTGTCCCCTCAGTCCACCCCTCGATGCTGTTACAGGGTAGGCGACCACACCATTCAGTCACACAGGATCGTTACATTGAGATGGGAGGAAACCATTCTCTCCTCTAAGGAATTACACAGGAATTTAGAATGAAGTAATTCAGCTCATTGATTACTTTACACAGCCCAGGACGATGTCATTCAACAGGCCTGAACGGATACACAGAAAGAGGGAATTTCTCGCGAACAGGAAATAAAGAGTAGAGAGAAACGTATACTTTTAGGCTGCACAGCTGTAACTGATGAAGTGCCTCAGAGATCACTGTGGGGTCATCAATGCACATTCCCACCGTTAAAAGAGGAGTTCATTGAGCATCTCAAGCTGGTTACACACTGATATGTGGAAGCTATTCAGCCCATGGAAACAACTGAACAAGAAGAGGGACAGCCCACAGGAAGAGAAGGGGTCTGGTCAGTACATCAACCTGTTAAACAGGAACAGGCAGAGCCCAATCAGACCCTTAAACCTGTTCCATGAGACCAGGAGGAGGCCATTCAGTCCCTTGAGATAATTATACAGGAACAGGAGGGTGCCATTGATGTTACAACATGACAAACCAATAAAACCGAGACTGCAATGATAGAGGGCTCCATGATGATAATCATGGCTCCAGCGTGTGTAGAACGCGAGCTACTTTAACATGGTTTGGTGGCAGTGAGGAGGGAAGCAAAATGTTTTGTGTCAAGTCTCAAGGAGGCATCTCCCATCTCCGAGAAGACAAACCCATGTCTCCATGGAGGTCAGAAGCTGCTGGGAAGAGTTAACTCCTTTATAATGAAGGTATTGCGTCTGCTGTCAGGATTATGGATAGCATGACCTTCAGGGCAGGATCACGCACCAATTGAACTGTATTAATGTTGGGAGAGTTTATTCAAAAGTCTGAACATCTGTCTGTCTGTCTGTCTGTCTATCTGTCTGTCTGTCTGTCTGTCTGTCTCTCTGTCTCTCCCTCTCTCTCTCTCTGTCTCAATCGAAATAGGGAGTTGAGGGTGGTTGGGTGGAACGTTCTCAGAGGATCTTAAACTATCGAGAATCATGTAACCTGAGTGAAAAAAAGCCATGGAACTTATCACCGTATCAGTGTCTGTTTAGATCATCATGAGCGATTGTCCATCCCGCTTAAGGTTCAATGCAATCACATCTTATTCTCTCACTGAGCTTCACTCACTGCTCATGGTGCCATCACCCCAGGGGTTAGTCTGGTGAAACTTGAGAGATGGTCTTTCCACATTTCCCCAAATACTGCTCAACTACACTGTCAGGGATGATTGCAATAATCCTTTTCTCTCACTTAGACATCGCCGTTTCTTTCCTGAGCCACAAAAAGCAATTACTTCTTTATGCAATACGACTAACTTAGAATTTGTAAGTTCCTTACATCTGTACGTCAGCAGAAACAAAACCAGCACCAGAGATGCCTATGGAGATGTGTATCACATTCGGGGAGAATGTCAATTCGATTGAATACACCTAAAATTGGGGATGATCACCTGTCTGAATAGAAATGAGCTGTTGGAATATGGGAAACAGCAGAGGAAGGGAGCCATCTTTACTTTTGTTCTTCTCTCACGGGATGCATGCAGCCCTGGTTAGTGCAGCATGTTATGGTGATCTTGAACTGAGTGGCTAATTTAGCTATTCCACAGTACCGTAAAGAGTAAAACACGTTGCTGTGGATTTGTAGCATTACAACACAGGATAAATTATCCTACGCAATTAAAACCAGCAACAGAGAAAAGGTTTATCCCATGCAGCAATATGTGATAATTCTAGAGTCCAAAAATATTTAAAGTAAAAATTAACAACTTTATTTCTTAAAGTATAACAGAGAATAATAAACGAATAATTTACAATTTCTTCCTCTAACCATCTTTTGCCTTCTCCCGCCACAATACTAGTCCGATAAGACTCCTAAGTAAGATTTGCAAAACAAAACTTCTAATCTCAAAACCAGGAAGCTTTCGATTCTTCTCCATATACCTGTCTTCTTTTCTTCTTGGGGATTCTGTTTCACCAGTTACTAATCAATAAAGGTACCTTTAACAGAGCTATTTTTTCAGGTAGTCTTTGCATGGTGATCTTGAACTGAGTGGCTAATTTAGCTATTCCACGGCTTGGCCGTTCTCCTCTCAACTGTTCAATTTTCCACGGTCGTGTACTCCCCAAACCATCTGATTGTGTCATTGGCTTTTATGATTGTCAAGAGACTAAATTCAAACTTGATTGGAGGTGGATATTTTGGAGTATAATTGAAACTGTTCGGTTGAATTTGTTTTTGTCTTGAGACAATAGGCGAATCGTGTTGTTCAACCAAATGTTACATTATATCTATTATCCAGAACACTTGGTGCTGTCAGGTAGTTATTGCTGGCTCTTAATTCTCTTAAAGGTACAGTACACACACATGTTCATCACAGAAGTCACACGGAAACCTGACTACAGAAGCATGACACATTGACTTTCCTAAAGGACTTGAGGCAAGCAGATGAGTTTTTATAAGAAATGATAATGGTTGCTTTCATATTCCACCAATTTCCTTCACGAGATATCAACAGACTATTATTCTGTGGCTCTAGATTATGAGCTAATGGCTTGACCAATATAAATTGTCTTCCTGTAATTACAGAGAACAAGTTAAACATCCTGACGAGTAATTATTTAGTGACAGACATGTGGTTAGAAGGAACTTGAAACTGTTGCATCCGGATTGAACAAAGGCACAAATCATGGTTTATTCAGAAGTTGCACTGAGACTGAGAAGGAGACTGGGATATCATGGTGGCGGTATTGGACAAGATTGGTGAGTTGAGAGGACATGGAGATGTAAATCTGTGGAGGACAAAATGGATTATGGAGTTTGAGAACAGTCTGGTTCATTCTCGCATATCAGTGAGTAATTTATAAATAGTAGTTTTATAGTTATAATTTTTAGGGAAGGATGTTTTGTTTGGAACTGAAGACATTGACTTGCACTTTTTGAAATTTATATATCATGAGCAGAAATTCAGTTCAACCCGGGTTAGAAGACAAATATAATGACTTACCAGGAACACCAACTATAGCGAGGATGGGATAATAACCACCTTGAATAATGTAAATGATAGCCTGGATCCGATATGCAAATGATATCCAAGGCAGAGAAAGCCAGTAAAGACTCAAAGATAAACTTCTGTCCATTGTTGTAACATTCCAGTTTACTGTTCTCAGATTCTGACCCATCTTTGGAACATTCCAATTCAAGGTCCTCAGATTCTGAACCATTATTGTAACGTTCCAGTCTGATAATCTCAGATTCTGATCTCTCCTAGCCCTCTCACTCGAGCTGCTGATCCCTGTTAGAGCTGTCAGTGTTCTCCTACTCATACCATGGAATAACACATTGACAGAGCCCATTTATCATTCAATGATGGAAATTCTCTACTGGGAAATCTAAGATCCATGGAGATTGACATTAATCACAGTCACTGAACAAATAGCCCCAGTTAACCCCTTTCAATTCAATACTGATTTTATTAAAATTCAAAAGAACATTTAAAATGTATCCATGTTGCATGGGATATGTGGGGGGCGACTGAGAGAAGGAACTTGGAGATGGTAGATTGATTGTGTGCAATCATTCAATCTGCCTTGGATATGGGAGTAATGTCAACGGATTGTCAGAACGTAACCAAGTTTCTCAGTTTATGAATGGAAACATACAGCCTGTAACTACTGATCAGTGAGTATAATGTCAGTAAAATATGGAGAGAACCTTTCTAGTCCATAATCTGACAGGAAAATGTGCCTATGACAACTTGAGTTATAACAGACAAATGGCATGGATATGTGAACAGAGAATATGACATGACACAGAATTCAGATGATTACTGGAGGATCAGAGAGGGCAGGTGAGGGTCATGCTATTAATGTTATCGATGTCAATCAACTGTGATTAAGTACCATTCACTGGAGTCAATTGCAGTGTGGTTATGATATTGGGGACATGGTTGCTGAGACTGGAGGGAGGGGGTATGATCTTTCCCAGTCATCAGTATTGTAATGTTGTTCTTTATAAATAGAACATAGAACATAGAAGAATACAGCGCAGTACAGGCCCTTTGGCCCTCATGTTGCGCCGATCCAAGCCCACCTAACCTATACTAACCCACTATCCTCCATATACCTATCCAATGCCCGCTTAAATGCCCATAAAGAAGGAGAGTCCACCACTGCTACTGACAGGGCAATCCATGAACTTACGACTCCCTGAGTGAAGAACCTACCCCTAAATTCAGTCCTATATCTACCCCCCCTTAATTTAAAGCTATGCCCCCTTGTAATACCCGACTCCATACGCGGGAAAAGGTTCACACTGTCAAGGAGAAAGTGAGGTCTGCAGATGCTGGAGATCAACTTCACACTGTCAACCCTATCTAACCTCCTAACCATCTTGTACACCTCAATCAAGTCACCCCTAAACCTTCTTTTCTCTAATGAAAACAGCCCCAAGTGTCTCAGTCTTTCCTCATACGATCTTCCTTCCATACCAGGCAACATCCTGGTAAACCTCCTCTGCACCCGTTCCAGTGCCTCCACATCCTTCCTATAGTATGGCGACCAAAACTGCACACAATATTCCATATGCGGCCGCACCAGAGTCTTATACAACTGCATCATGACCTCAGGACTCCGGAACTCAATTCCTCTACCAATAAAAGCCAGTACGCCATATGCCTTCCTCACCGCACTATTTACCTGGGTGGCAACTTTCAGAGATCTGTGTACATGGACACCAAGATCCCTCTGCTCATCCACACTACCAAGTATCCGACCATTTGCCCAGTACCCCATCTTTTTGTTATTCTTCCCAAAGTGAATCACCTCACACTTAGCTACATTGAATTCCATTTGCCACCTTTCTGCCCAGCTCTGCAGCTTCTCTATATCCTGCTGTAACCTGCCACATCCTTCCTCACTATCAACAACTCCTCCGACTTTCGTATCATCCGCAAACTTGCTCACCCAACCTTCTAACCCCTCTTCCAGGTCATTTATAAAAATGACAAACAGCAATGGTCCCAAAACAGATCCTTGCGGAACACCGCTAGTGACGGCACTCCATGAAGAAACTTTGCCATCAACTACTACCCTCTGTCTTCTTCCATCCAGCCAATTCCTAATCCAAACCTCCAACTCACCCTCAATGCCATATCTCCGTATTTTCTGCAATAGCCTACCATGGGGAACCTTATCAAACGCCTTACTAAAATCCATATATACCACATCTACCGCTTTCCCCTCATCAACCTCCTTCGTCACCTTTTCAAAGAATTCAATAAGGTTTGTGAGGCACGACCTGCCCTTCACAAAACCATGCTGACTATCCTTGATCACATTATTCCTATCCAGATGTGCATAAATCCTATCCCTTACAATTCTTTCTAAGACTTTTCCCACAACAGAAGTGAGACTCACCGGCCTATAGTTACTAGGGTTATCCCTACTCCACTTTTTGAACAAGGGAACCACATTTGCTATCCTCCAGTCTTCTGGCACTACTCCTGTAGACAAAGAGGACATAAAAATCAAGGCCAATGGCTCTGCAATCTCCTCCCTTGCTTCCCAGAGAATCCTAGGATAAATGCCATCAGGCCCAGGGGACTTATCTATTTTCACCTTTTCCAGGATTTCCAACACCTCTTCTCTACATACCTCAAAGCCATCCATTCTACTTATTTGTGACTCAGTATTCACATCGACGACAATGCCCTGTTCCTGAGTAAATACTGAAGAAAAGTATTCATTCAGTGTCTCCCCAATCTCTTCCGCCTCCACACGCAACTTCCCACAACTATCCTTGACTGGACCAATTCCTACCCTAGTCATTCTTTTATTCCTAACATACCTATAGAAAGCCTTAGGGTTTTCCCTAATCCTACCGACTAAGGACCTTTCATGTCCCCTCCTTGCTGCTCTGAGCTCTCTCTTCAGGTCCTTCCTGGCTAACCTATAACTCTCAATCGCCCCAATTGAACCTTCACGTCTCATCTTGAGATAGGCCGCCCTCTTCCATTTAACAAGGGATTCCAATTCCTTATTAAACCACGGCTCACTCGCACGACCCTTTCCTCCCTGCCTGACAGGTACATAATTATCAAGGACACTCAATAGTTGCTCCTTTAACAAGCTCCACATATCATTTACACTCTTGCCTTGGAGTCTACTTTTCCAAGCCACACATCCTAAGCCATGCCTCACCGCATCATAATTTCCCTGACCCCAGCTATAACTCTTGCCCTGTAGTACACACTTATCCCTCTCCATCACGAGAGTAAAAATCACCGAATTATGGTCTCTATCCCCAAAGTGCTCACCTACCTCTAATTCTGGCCTGGCCTGGTTCGTTACCCAGAACCAAATCCAGTATGGCCTCACCTCATGTTGGCCTGTCTACATATTGTGTCAGGAAACTCTCCTGCACACATTGAACAAACACTGACCCATCTAACGAACTTGAGCTATAGCTTTCCCAATCAATATCAGGAAAGTTAAAGTCCCCCATAACAACCACCCTATTACTGTCACTCATCTCCTGAATCACCTTCCCTATCCTTTCTTCAATGATTCTAGGACTATTAGGAGGCCTGTAAAAGACTCCTAACAGGGTGACCTCACCTTTCCTATTCCTAACCTCAGCCCAAACTACCTCAGATGGCAAGTCCTCATCCATCGTCCTTTCCACCACTGTAATACTATCTTTGACAAGCAATGCCACACCTCCCCCTCTTTTACCCCCACCTCTGACCCTACTAAAACATTTAAATCCTGGAACCTGCAACAGCCAATCCTGACCCTGTTCTAGCCATGTCTCCGTAATAGCCACAACATCGAAGTCCCAGGTACCAACCCACGCTGCAAGTTCACCTACCTTATTTCGTATACTTCTTGCATTGAAGTATACACACTTGAAGCCACTTTCCTGTTTACAGGCACCCTCCTTTGAAATTGATGCCATGTTCCTAACCTCCCTACACTCCAGGCCCTGCACCCTGAAGCTACAATCTGGGTTCCCATGCCCCTGCAGAGTTAGTTTAAACCCCCCCCCCCCCCAAGAGCACTAGCAAACCTCCCCCCAAGGATACTGGTGCCCCTCAGGTTCAGGTGTAGACCATCCTGTTTATAGAGGTCCCACCGTCCCCAGAAAGAACCCCAGTTATCCAAAAACCGGAATCCCTCCCTCCTGCACCATCCCTGTAGCCACGCATTTAAGTGTTCTCTTTCCCTATTCCTCGAATCTCTATCACGTGGCACGGGTAACAAACCACAGACAACAACTCTGTTCGTTCTAACTCTGAGCTTCCAACCTAGCTCCCTGAAAGCCTGTCTAACATCCTCGGCACTCATCCTAACTATGTCGTTGGTGCCAATATGGACCACGACTTCGGGCTGCTCCCCCTCCCCCTCCAGGACCCGGAAAACACGATCAGAGACATCACGTACCCTTGCACCTGGGAGGCAACATACCAAACATGAGTCTCTCTCGTTCCCACAAAACCGCCTATCTGTGCCCCGAACTATCGACTCCCCAATTACTACTGCTCTGCTCTTCTTCACCCTTCCCTTCTGAGTAACGGGGACAGGCTCCGTGCCAGAGACCTGAGCCCCGTTACTTACCCCTGGTAAGTCATCCCCCCCACAAGTATCCAAAACGGTATACTTGTTCTTGAGGGGAACGGCCGCAGGGGGTCCTTGCACTGGCTGCTTCCTCCCAGTCCCCCTCACTGTCACCCATCTATCTGCCATCTTTGGAGTTACTACTTCCCTATAACTCTGATCTATGACCCCCTCTGCCTCCCGAATGATCCGAAGTTCATCCAACTCCAGCTCCAATTCCCTAACACGGTCTTGGAGGAGCTGGAGATGGGTGCACTTCCTGCAAGTGTAATCGGCAGGGACGTCGATGGCATCCCTCACCTCAAACATGTTGCAGGAGGAACATTGCACTGCCTTCACTGCCATCCCTCTAAAGCTAACTTTTATTTAAAAAAAAACTGGGTCTAAAGAATACAACAAGCAAAATTCAGCACTTACCTACTTACCACAACAGATGTTATTATTAGGTTAGAGGAGGAGGGCGGGCGGGAGGCACTACCCGTGTAGTGCCTCGGGTTCCTCTCCTTCGCGCTTTTCAAGGGGGAAAAAAACCTACCCAGGTAAGCTTACACTATCTGCTTCCGGGTCTCGGCTGCCCCTCTGGTCGTCGTCACTTCCCCCTGGTGCTCCCGCTCTTTCTGTGAAGAGAGAGTGAAAGAGAAAAAAAAAATATGAATATCAAATTCCAGGATACATGTCCAATGAGGAATGAGGACAGCCAATATTAAGCATACAACTGGAAGACATTGCAGCAGAAATGTGGTAACTGAGCCCATTGACTCTTTTCCGCCATTCAATGATGCCTGTTAAGCTTCTCAACCTCAATGTCCTGCTTTTTTTGATCCCCTTTACAATGAAGAACGTATCTGTTTCACTCTGAAATATAATCAATGACCTGCCCCCAACAGCCGTCTGAGGCAGGGAATTCCATAGATTCACCACCTTCTGGCTGAAAACGTTTCTCGTTGTCTCTGTTCTAAAGGTCTCCTCTTCACTCTGTACCCTCGGGTCCTAGTCTCTCCTATCATTTGAAACATCTTCCAAAAATCCTCACTGTCAAGGTCATTCAGTATTCCGCAAGTTTCAATTAGATCTATAACATCCTTCTGAATTCTATCAAATATAGACCCAGCGTAATCAAATTTTATTCATATGTTAAGCTTCTCATTCCTCGTACCACGCTCGTCAATCTCCTCTGAAAACACTCCAGGGCCAGTACATCCTTCCTGAGATATGAGACCCAAAACTGCGCACCATCATCCAAATGTGGCCTGACCAAATCTTATAGAGCCTCAGAAGCCTCCTTGCTTTTATATTCAAGCCCTGTTGAAATAAATGCCATCATTGTATTTGCCTTCCTAACTATTGACAACCTGCAAGTTTACCTTTCGAGACTCATGGACGAGAACTCTCTTGGCTTTTTGCACTTCAGACCTCTGAATTTGCTCGATAATTAGAAAATAGTCCATGTCAGTATTCTTCCTGGCAAAGTGCATGGCCTCACACTTTCACATGTTATACTCCATCTGCCACTTTTTTGCTCACTCCCCTAACCTGTGCACATCCTTCAGCAGGAGAAACCGAGGACTGCAAATGCTGGAGATCAGAATCAAAACTGATCAAAGTGGTGCGAGAAAAATCACAGCCAGTCAGGCAGCATCCGAGGAGTAGGAAATTCGTCGTTTCAAGCATAAAGCCTTCTTCAGGAATGGCGGGGGTAGGCGAAAGGGGACTGAGAGATAAATGGGAGGGGAACTGGGCTGGGAGGAAGGTAGCTTGGAAGGCGATAGCTGGATGAAGGTGGGTGGTGATAGTGATAGGTCAGAGTGGAAGGTGGAGTGGATAGTTATGAAAGAAGATGGACAGGTAGGACTGTTCAAGAGGGCGGTGCTGAGTTGGAGGGTTATATCTGGGATAAGGTGGAGGGATGGGAGACAAGGAAACTGGTGAAATTGCCCTTGATACCGTGTATTTGAAGGGACCCAAGGAGGAAAATGATGCGTTCTTCCCACAGACGTCTGGTGGCAAGAATTTGGCAGTGGAGGAGGCCAAAAACTTGCATGTCCTTGGCAGAGTGGGAGGGTGAGTTGAAGTATTCAAACACCGGGCAGTGGGGTTGTTGGGTGTGTGTGACCGAGAGTCTTCCCTGGAGCGTTTTGCAAATCGACGTTCTCTCTCCCCAATGTAGAGGAGACCAGGAACAATGGATAGACTAGATGAGGTATTTGGATGTACAGGATTTTCTCTGCCTAATGTGGAAGGATTCTTTGTGGCCTTGGATGGAGGTGAGGTGGAAGGTGTTGGCACAGGTTTCAGACCTCTTGCAATGGCAAGGGAAAGTGCCTGGAGTGGAAGGTGGCTTGTTGGGTGGGGGGGGGGGGGGGAGGGAGGGGCAGGAGTGAACCTAACGAAGGAATCGTGAAGGGAATAGTCTCTGCAGAATGATGATGGGGTGGGAGGGAAGGAAATCGCTGGTGGTGGGGTCTGACTGTTGGTGGCGGAATTAGCGGAGGATGACACAATGTCATCCTGAGGTTGGTGAGATGGAAGGCGAGCGCCAGAGGGCTTCTATCCTTGTAGTAGTTGGAAGGTTGGAGTTCAAGGGTGGAGGAGTGGGAAGTTGAAGAGATGCGTAGAGCACGCTCCTGCAGCTGAACCACCTCTTCAATGCTACCTAACACTCTCTCTATTTTTGCACTGTTTGAAAACTCAGCCAGAATGCCCTCAGTTCCTTCATGTAGGTCATTAATATACAAAGGGAACTGTTATGGTCCCAACACTGAGTCTTGAGGAACACCACCTGTCACTGGCTGCCATCCTGAGAAGGACAATTTCATCCCCACTTTCTGGTTTCTGTCAGATAGACATGTTTCTATCCACGCTAACACCTTGCCTATAACTCCAGGGGCCGTTACTATTCTCAATAGCCTTCTGCGTGGCACCTTGTCAAATGATTTTTGCGGAGCAGGTGGATAGCATCTATTGGTTCTCCTTGGTCTAATCTGCTCGTTACTCCCTCAAATTATTCTAGCAGGTTTGTCAGGCATGACCTCCACTTGATTAAACTATGCTGACTTTGCAATATTTTGCTAAATACTTTCAAGTATTAAGAAATCCCATCCTTCACAATGGATTCCAGGATGTTAACCACAATAAAGGTTAGGCTACTCAATCTGTAATTTTCTAGCTTCCCCTTATTAAACGGGATGTGATGTTAACAATTTTCCAGCCTCTTGGCCCTTCCCTGATTTTAGTCATTCCTGAAAGATTACTACTTACACTTGCACTACCTCTTCAGCTATCTTCCTTAAAAGGCTGGGGTGAAGTTCATCTGGTCCAGGTTATTTCACAACATTCAGGCGATTCCATTTTCTAACACGATCTTCTTGATGATGGCCACCATACTCAGCTTTGCCCTCTCACTCTCTTCAAGTTTTGGGAAATTACTCATGTATTCCACCATGAAGACTGAAGCAAATTTCCTCATTCATTTCTTTGTTTCCCTCGACTGTCTCTCTAGCAACATTTCCCAGTGGTCCATATTCACGTTTACCTCTCTTTTGCACTTTATATATCTAAACAACCTCTGACAATCTCCTTTCTATTACTGGTTAGCTTACACCTATATTTAATCTTCTCCGTCCTTTTTTTTGCCCTCTGTTTGTCTTTGTAAGTTTCCCAATTCTTTAGTTTCCCGCTACCCTTCACTACATTTTACGCTTCCTCTTTTGCTTGTATGCAATCCCTGACTTCCCTCGTCAGCCCTGGCTGCCTCATCCTCCCTGTACCATGCCTCTATTCCTCGGCAAGAATCTCTGCAGAGTCTCCTGAATTAATCTTGGAATCTGCTGCCATTGCTGTTCCTCTGTCTTTCCTGCTTGACCCCTCTCCCAGTCAATTCTACCCAGCTTCTCCTTTACGCCTCTGTAGTAGACTTTATTCAGCTGAAATACTGTTACCTCTGATTCTATCTTCTCTCTCTCAAATTGCAGAATAAATTCAACTATGTTCTGATCACTACTTCCGCAGATTTCCATCACCCTAAGCTCCCTTATCTAGACTGCCTCATTAAATTCAGTATGATCTTTTTCCGAGTGGGTTCCCCCATAAGCTGCTCCAAAGAGCCATCTCATGAACATTCCTGAAATTCCTTTTCTTGCGAACCACTACCAATCTGATTTTCCCAGTTCCCTTGCATATTGCACTCACCCACGATTACTGTACTTTGCTTTTCTACGCATCTTTTCTGTCTCCTGGTGTATGTTGTACACCAGCTCCTGACTTCTCTTTGTAGCCCTGTACAAGACTCCAACTGTGGTTGTCTTATCTTTGTGGTTCCTCAATTCTACCCACGCAGATTCTACACCATCTGACCTTACTTCCTTTCTTAATAATGATTTCATTTCATTTCTTACTAATAATGCAAATCCACTCCCTCTGCCCAACTGCCTATCTTTTCGATAGGATAAATGTCCTTAAATATCCTGATCCCCTTGCAGCCACTTCTCCGTGATGCCCATCACCTTATATCTGCCGATTTCAACCTGTGCTACAAGCTCACTTACCTTATTCCTTATACAGCATGCATTCAGATATAACTCTGTCAGTCCTGTATGAACCGTTCCTCTTCTCATTGGCATTTGTTTGTCCAGTGTGCTTGAAGTTTGATTGTTAAACATTTCCAGATGCGCTATCCTATTTGTGTCTATGCTGGAGATTTTAATAACCCCTCCTGAGTTCTGTATTCTTACCTCCTCTTTTAATTCGGCTTTTTTAATTAAACCCTAAAACTGAACCCCCACTCCACACATACACACTCCTGATCAGCTTAAAGCTCTGTCTACAGCCCTAGTTAGGATTCACTCGGGCTCTGGTCCCAGCACGGTTCAGATGAAGACTGTCCCATCGGAACAGGCTCTTTCTTCCTCCGTAATAAAATGTGTTTATTCAACACAAAATGCAAGAACAGAAAAAGCTTTTCTGTACATACCAAAATATGAAAACTACAAAAAGATAGTATTGTTAAAGTATACTTACTATGTGGAGCTATATAAATTGAAATGTGAATTACAAAACCATGGAAGTGGTCGGCAAACTTTATCAATCATTATTTGACCCCCAGCCGAGATCCTGATTTCCCCTCTGTCAGTGATCCCCCTGACTGGGATTCTCTCGCCCTGTCTCTCACACAGTGCATTGAGTGGCTACAAGTTAATGATGGCCCAGAGTATTTCAATTCATCCACTTTCTCCCTGGAACCAATCTATTGGTCTCTTGGATGTTATTGACGATAAATGATCTGGGATGACAACAAGTATCAGAATGGTGCTCAAAGGGTATGGCACCAGACAAAGGGCTTACAGTCTCTGGAAGTTTCTAAATAAAGTTTCTGTGTATTTATCCTCATGCTGTCTCCTGTTCTAACTTCACACTCGTCTGACGCCCCTTGTTCTCACTCATTGTGTCGCTCCGTTTTCTCTCCACTCTGTTTATCTCACTTAACTTTCTTTCCCTCTGTTTAATTCTCTTTCTCCCTCTCAGTCTATCTCTGATCATTCTCTTTATTTTCAAGTTGTCAAGTTGGAGAGCTCGTGGAAGCACGGTAGGCTGAATGGCCTCCTTCTGTGCTGTATTAATTCTGAATTTTTCTGACCCACAATAAGCACTTTAGGTGCCTGGAAAGACAAACTGGTCCACTGAAGGACACAATGGACAATTAATCATAATGTTTTCTGACATGCAGCGGCCTCAAATTATCTGTTCAAACAACCAGACCCCTCACATAAAAATCAGCACACTTCAGACTGCCAGGCATATTGTGTTCAGTACCCTCTGCCTGTTTTTTGTTGGTCTTAGGTGTACTTAGATTAGATTAGATTACTTACAGTGTGGAAACAGGCCTTTCGACCCAACAAGTCCACACCGACCCGCCGAAGCGCAACCCACCCATACCCCGACATTTACCCCTTACCTAACACTACGGGCAATTTAGCATGGCCAATTCACCTGACCTGCACATCTTTGGACTGTGGGAGGAAACCGGAGCACCCGGAGGAAACCCACGCAGACACGGGGAGAACGTGCAAACTCCACACAGTCAGTCGCCTGAGGCGGGAATTGAACCCGGGTCTCTGGCGCTGTGAGGCAGCAGTGCTAACCACTATGCCACCGTGCCACCCACAAACTGGTATTAGTCTCCAACTCCTCCTCAGTCGTTGTACCTGTTGGCTTACTGCTGTGGTTCCCCACACCCCTCCCAACCACACCCCTCCCCCAGCACCGCCACACACTAGTTTAAACCCTCGTAAAGGACAATAGCAAATCTGCCTGCCAGGAGATTGCTGCCAGTTCAGGTCCGTCCTGTCCTTCTTGTGTATATCCTACCGAACTGGGAATCCCAATGATCCACATATCGGAGATTGCTCCCGGTTCAGGTCCATACCGTCCCTCTTGTCCGTATCCTATCGCCTCGGGAATCCTAATGATCCACATATCAGAAGTGCTGCCTCCCCTACCAGCTCTTTGGCCGTTTATTTATCTGTGCTACATTCCCATTCTTAACCTCACTGGCACGTGACATATTCTAATGTCTCCAAAATTCAAATATCCTTTCAGCACAACTCCATCAAGTCCTTTTCTTTAAAGTGAATAGACTTGATAATAAAAACTTAAGTGTGTCATCAGGAACGTGAGACTACTGAATCGGTCCAATGACCACAAGATCTGATATCGATCCTCGCCACCAAACCTGTTTGACAAGGCATACATATGGGCCATCTATTTGCAGATGGACGAGGATAAGCAGATGATTAGGAAATGTCAGAGCAAATGGATGTCATTCAGCCTGTTTACTCAGCTTTGCTATTCAATTTGATTCTAATCATTCTGTTCCTTTTAATGCCAGGGTGTTTACCCAGCATCCGCAGCGGGTCAGAAAGTGCCTAGTGTCATTGTGTGCACAGTCCTGCGAAGGGAGTATCCAATACCAGGCAGTGGGATGTGGGGAGTCCCGTGGTGGCACAAGGAAAGGCTACATGTAGTGATGATGGACTGAGGGACTGAAAGAGATGGAATGGTTATCAAGGGACACTGCACTCTGACAAGTGGCCGGGCAAGATTCCTAAATACCCAGGGAACCCGCGAACCACGGCTGTGTTTACAAATACCTGTCACATTTGCTGCATGTCTCCATCAAACAAAAGCGAAAATATTGTAGATGGTAGAAATCCGAAGCAAATACAGAGACGTACTGTGGAGAGAGAAAGGAGTTAATGCTCCCAATGCAGACACGGGAAGAATGTATAAAATCCACACAGACAGGGTCCAGAGATTGGAATTGAACTCGAGTCTCAAGCACTGTGAGGCTGCATTTCTGTGTCACCGTGCTGACCAATGATTGATAATTGGGGATAGTATAGTTAGAGGCATAGATACTGTTCTCCGTGACCGGGATTCAGAGTCCAGAAGGTTGTGTTGCCTACCTGGTACTCGGGTTTGGGATATGTCATTTAGTTTGCTGAACTTGGAGCGGGAGGGGATGATCCGGAGGTCAGGTTCCGTGTAGGTACCAATGGCTGGACAAACATATGACATTGAAAAGAGCGACGGGCAATACAGAACTGCACTATTATATCGGAATGCATGAATAAGATAAATACGCTTGTGACTCATACACAAATTGGCAGGCACGGCATGGTGGGCATCACAGTGACTGGAAGAGTATCAGGATTGGGAGCTGAATATTCAAGGATATTAATCCTGTCGAAAAGATAGGCAGGTGGGCAGAGAGATAGAGTTGCCTCATTATTAAGAACGGGATTGAATCAATAATCAATAATAAGAAATGAAGTAAGGTCAGGTGGTGTAGAATCTGTGTCGGTAGAATTGAGGAATGAAAACGGTGAAAAAATGCAGTTGGAGTTATGTACAGGGAGCTGGGGTGCAAGATACAACAGGAGCTAGAAGGATCTGTAGGAAAGGCAAATTCACAATGATCATGTGGGATTTCATTATGTAGGTGGACTGGGAATTCAGGGTGATAGTGGTTCGAAAGAAAAGGAATTTTTGGAATGTCTATGAGATGGCTATTTGGAACAGGTTGTGCAGGCAGACTAAATGAGGGAGCTTAAGGAGGCAGAAATCATAGGAGGCAGAGATCATAATATGATTGTATTTACTCTGCAATTTCACATGGAGAAGTTAGGATCAGAAGTAACGATATTACAGCTGAATAAAGGCAATTACAGAGACATGAGGGAGGAGCTGTGGGGGAACGAGAAAATGGCCAAGGAACTGAATAATTACTTTGTATCAGCCTTCACTGTGGAAGACATGAATAATTGCTTAAACATTCAAATCATTGAGGGGCCAGACCTGAGTATGATGGCCACCACCACGGAGAACATGCTAGAAAAAATTGAATGGCTCGAAGGTGGTTAAATAACCTTGACCAGATGGACTACATCCCAGTTTTATAAGGGAGATAGCTGAAGAGCCAGTGGAGGCAATCGTGGTGACCTTTCAGGAACCACTAGAGTAAGGAACAATCTCAGAACACTGGAAACCCTCGAACGTAACACCTCTTTTTAACAATGGAGTAAGGAATCATTGCACAATGATTAACCTCGGTCGTGGGTAAGATCCAGGAATCCATTGTGAAGGATGAGATTTCTGAATATTTGGAAGTGTTTGGTAAAATAGAGCAAAGTCAGCATGGTTCCATCAAGGGAAGGTCATGCATGATAAATCTGTTGGAATTCTTTGAAGACAAATAAGCAGGCTCGACCAAGCACAGCCAATGGATGTTATCCACCTGGACTTCAAGAAGGCCTTGGACAAGGTGTCACACAGGAGATGACTGACTACGATAAGGGTCCGTGGTGTTTGAGGCAAAGTAGTGGCATTGGTAGAACCTTGGCTGTCTGGCAGAAAGCAGAGAGTGGGGATGAAATGGTCCTTATCGGGGTGGCAGCCGGTAACAAGTGGTGTTCAACAAGGCTCAGTGTTGGAATTATAACTTTTTACTCGTTACGTTAACAATCTCGATCAGGGTATTGAGGATACTCTGGCTAAGTTCGCAGATGATACAAAGAAAGGCTAATGGACAGGTCGTATTGTGGAGGGTTCTAGTGCAGGGTTCTCTCAAGGTCAGCTTGCAGGTTGAGGCAGTAGTTAGGAGTGCAACTGCATTTATTACGAGAGGATTTGAATATAAAACAGGTTGTATACGGCTCTGGTCAGACCACATTTGGACTATTGTGCATGATGTTGTGCATATCTCAGGAAGGATGTACTGGCCTTGGAGTGTGTTCACAAGTTCTTCACGAGAATGGTCGTAGGAATGAAAAGCTGATCGTGTGAGGCATGTTTGGCGACTCTGGGTCTATACTCGATGAAGTTTAGAAGGGTGAGAGGGATTGTAATGGAGGCATGCAGAATACTGAATGACCTGGACAGAGTGGATGTTGGTAAGATGTTTCCATTGGACTAGAAGGCGAGGGCACAGCCTTAGATGAAAGGGAACATCTTTTAGAATAGTGATAAGGAGAAATGTCTTTCAACAGAGAATGGCGAATCTTTGACATTTATTGCCACAGAAGGCTGTGGGGGCCAGGTCATTGAGTATATTTGAGACGGAGATAGATAAGTTTTTGATTATCCAGAGGATCAAGGGTTACAAGGAGAAGGTCGGAGAATGCGTTTGAGAAACGTATCAGATATGATTGAATGGCGGGGCAGATTCGATGGGCAAACTGGCCTAATTTGTGTTCCTATGTCTTATCGTCTTATGGTTTAAACCTCAAGGAGGCACCTTGCATCTCCGACAAGATGGATTCATGTTCTTCATGAAGGTCAGAAGCTGGTGGAAATAGTTAACTGTTTTTGAATGAAGGTATTGTGGCTGCTGTCAGGGTGGTGGATAATATGACATTCAGTTCAGGATCACACACCAATTGCGCTGTATTAATGTGGGGAGAGTTTACTCAAAACTCTCTGTCTCTGTCCATCACCGTGGGGAGTGGGGGTCGGGGTGGAAGGGCGTAACGTCCTCAGAGGCACTTAAATTATCTAGAATCATGCATCCTGAGTGAAACAACAGTCATGGAAGTTATCACCTTCCCATTGTCTGTTTAAAATATAACGAGTAGTTGTCCATCCTACTCAGTGTTCAATGCAATCACCGCGTATTCTCTCACAGAGCTCCCGATCAACCTTCAGTTACTCCTCATGGTGCCATTATCCAGGGATTAACCTGGTGGAACCCTGCTCACTCTGCCTGTGGTAAGGAGATCATGGCCACAATGCCCCAAATACTGCCTCAACTACACTCGCAGGTTTGATTGCAATAATTCATTTCCCTCACTTAGCTGGCTCCGTTAATTTTTTGTTGAAATGGAAAACTATTCATTTCAGACGCACTGTCACTGATTCCGAATTTAAAACATCCTTACATCTTTAGGTCAGCACCAATAAAGCCAGCACCGGAGGTGCCTTTCAAGATGGACAACACTCTAGGGGAGAGACTCAATCACAAAGAATCCATCTAAAACAGTGATTGGCCACCTACCTGAATGGTAATCAGCTACAGGAATATGGGATACAGGCAGAGGAAGGGAGTTATCTTTCCTTTTGTTCTTACCTCATGGGATGTGTGCAGCCCTGGTCAGGCCAGCATGTTATGGCTAGCTTGAACTGAGTGGTTAGTTCAGCTGTTCCACTGGACAATAAAGAGTACAACACAGTGCTGTGGGTTTGCAGTCACACAGAGACCTGACCAGGGAAGGATGACCCACTGCTTTCTCGAATGGGCATGAGGCAAGGCGGTATCAACAGATTATTATTCTGTGGCTCTAGATTATGAATAAATGATGTGACCAACGTACACTGTCTTCCCATCTTTCAGATTCTGTGCAGAGAACAAGTTAAACATCTCAATTATTTTGCAATGGACTCGTGGTAAGAAGGGACGTGAAACAATGTATCCGGCATTAACAAAGGCACAAATGTTGGTTTATTCAGGAGTTACACTGAGGCTGAGGAGGAGACTGGATGTCACAATGGTTGTACTGGAAAGTATTGGTGAATGGGGAAGATCTGGAGATATGAACTGTGCAGGAGGAAATGAATCAAAGAGGTTGAGAACCGTCTGTTTCATCCTCGCATATTGGAGAGCAATTTGTATTGAGTAATTTGTTAGTTAGAATTTCTAAGGAATGGAATCTTTGAATGAAAATGAAAACGTTGACTTGCACCTTTCCAAAATTTACATCTCATGATGATAAATTCAGTTCAGACCGTTTCACAAGACATCTCGAGTGACATACTAGGAACACCAACTGTAGCAAGGAGAGGATAGTAATCAGCTTGAATAACCATAAGTACATCTTCAATCCGCGATGCTAATGATATCCAAGGCTGGGAAAGCCAATGAAGACCCCAGAATAAACTCCTGTCAATTGGTGGAACATTCCAGTCTAATGCTATCAGTTTCTGATCTATCCTCACCCTCCCTCTGAAGCTGCCGATCCCTGTTACTGGTGTGAGTGATGCTCCCGCTCATACGATGGGATAAAATACTGAAATCATTCCCTTATTCATAGAAGGGAGAAACTCTCTGGGGACGCATAGGATCCATTGACACTGACATAATCACAAAGGCTGAATAAACAGCTCAGTTAATCCCTTTCAATTCAATACTATTTCATTAAAATTCACAATAACTTTGAACATTCATGCATTCTGGGTGTGATATGTGAGTGTGACTTGAAGGAAGGAATGTTGACGATGGAAGATTGATTGTGTGTAATCATTCAGTCTGCCTTGGATATGGAAACAATGCCAGAGGTTTAACATAACATAAACATGCCTCTGTGCTCATACAAATCCTGTAACTACAGATCAATCATTGCAATATCAGTAAAACATTGAGAGAACATCTTTCATCCATGATCTGATGGCAAAATGTGCCTGAGACAATGTGGTTTTATAACAAACAAACGGCATGGATATTTTGTACATGACAAACACAATTCAGATTGTTATTCCAGAATCAGAGAGGGCAGGTGTGGGACATATTGTTGATGTTATCGATGCTAAGGAACTGTTGAGAAAGTATCATTTACTGGACTTCATTTACATTGTGATTATAACATAGGGGAAAAGAGAGAATATGGAGAGGAATTGGGGACATGACTATTCAGTCTGGGCGGAGGGACAGTGATGTTCCACAATCACTAGCATTGGAACTTTACTCTTTATAACTCATATGAAGAACAGATTCAATCTACAATGAGGAATTAGCAGAGACAATATTAATGAAATACTTTTATGCAATACAAAGTATAGGGGAAAAATGATTTTTTGTACAGACCAAAATATGCAAACTACAAAGAGATAAGGTTGTTAAAATGCACTCCTGATATGGAGCTATATGAATTGAAATGTGGATTACAAAACTATGGAAGTGGTGAGTGATATTTATCAATCATTATTTGATCCACAGCTGAGATCCTGATTTCCCCTCTGTCAGTGTAATAGAAAAGTTGCAAATTAACATTTTCAGTGAAATCTGCAAGAGAATGCTCTGCTAATTCTAAAACTTTTCTGACTGTTGCAAACATTTTGCTGAATTCTGCAGTTGAGGAAACAGCCTGTCTTTGCTGAACTTTGTATATATTCAACCTGGCCTGGCGAGCAGTCGAATTCAACAGAAAACCTAAGGGAAACACAAAGAGAGTTATGTCCACGGCAAGGGAATGAGAAAATAAGAACTCGAATGTTTCCCAGCCCTTGTCATTGAGCGTGTGATAAGAAGAGCACAAAAGGAATACGTTAATTATGTTCAGGGCCCTTACACAAGGTGCGTTTTCCAAGTGTAATGGTTCCCTGCAGTGGTTAAAAATAAAGTTTTTCCTTTGCTCTTGCTAGCATCTGAGTCCAGTCAGTTTAATTTCCACGACAGTCAGCGATCCACCTGACTGAGATTCTCTGGACCAGTCTCTCACACAGTGGGGGGTGTTATCATTTCCTGCTGTTCTTGGCATAGTCTATTTTTAAAAATCCACCTTCTCCATGGTACTAATCTATTGGCCGAATGGATTTTGTTTCGCTGTCACTAACCTAGCTCTGTGAAATTATTGGAAATAAGTGATCTGGGATGACAGCCAGTATCAGCGCACTGCTTACAGTGAATGACATCCAGACAAAGGTTTGCAATCCAAAGGAATTTCTGAATAAAACTTCTAACTTCTGTCTGTCCATATCTATCCATCGTCATGCTGTCTTCTGACCTATTTAACCTCACCCTCATCTAACACCTCTTCATCTCCCACTCAGTTAGTCGCTCCCCTTTCTATTCTCTCTCAGTTTATCTCTCTTTACTTTCTTTCTCTCTATTTATTTCTCTCTCACACAATCTATCTCCACACACTCTATCTCCACTTGTGCAGTAGGAGAGCTTGTGACCCCACGATGGGCTGACTGACCTCCAGTTGTGCTATAATAATTCTGCGGTTCTCTAACCCACAATAAAAACTTTCGGTGCCTGGACAGACACGCTGGTCTGGTGACAGGTACAGTGCACAATTATCGATTATTTCTTCCTGTTCTCTGATCTGCAGCTGCCTTGAAATGTCTGTTCAAACAAAACAGACTGAATGAATTTCGAGCAGTCGGGATGACTTTCATCACCGTGTATTTCAATCAGAATTTACTGAAGTATGAGGTTCCACAATAACATAACAATGATAGCAAAACAGGGCAACACAATGAATAGCAGTTGAGTACAACATGTGGTTCCAAGTAGGCGTCATGGTATTACCGCAAGATTATCAATTCATAAAATCAGCTCCTGTTCTGTGGACCAAGGTTCGAATCCTGCCACTGCAGATGGTGGCAATTTAATTCAATAATATAAAACTATCCCTGGAATTAATAATCTACCTATGAGAATGAAATTGTTGCCGATTGTCAGAAAAAATCCATCCGATTCACTGATATCCTTCAATGAAGGAATCTTTCATCCCTCACCTGGTCTGGCCAACCGTTGACTCCAGACCCAAAGTAATGCGATTGACTCTCAATTGCCCTCTGAAATGGTTTAGCGAGTCATTCAGATGTGCTGAAAAATCTCAAAGAAATGAAACCGGATGTATTGACCTGGGTAACGGAAAAGTGAACATTAGAAACATCATTGTCGAATCTGCAAAGTCCTCCTTACTATCAATGAGGGTTCGTGCCACAATTGGGACAACTGTTTTACAGACTAGTCATGCAACAGCCTGACATAGGCATACTCACGGAATTTCACCTTACACATATAACCCAGACAGCACCATTACCATCCCTGGATATGCCCCGTCCCAAAGATGGGACCGATCCAGCACAGGAGGCAGTTCAGTGCGACAGATTCGGGTAGTAGATGCTCTGGGAGTCTCTGTAACCTGTAATCTCATATACCCAGCATATCCCCCACTCAACCACTACTATCAAGCAAGAGGATTAATCCTGATTCAATAAAGTGTGCAGGAGGGCAAGTCAGGAGCAGAACCAGGCATACATAAACATAAAATATTAATCTGCTGAAGCTTCCAAACAGAACTAGTTACATGCTAAATAGCATAAAAAAGCAAGGAACAGACAGAGCTAAGCGATCCCAGAACCAGTTAAGCTCTGCAGTCTTGCCAATCCGATCGTGGATGGTCGTGGACGATTAAACAACTCACCGGAGTAGGAGGCTCCACAAATATCCCCATCCTCAATGATGGAGGACCCCAGCATATCAGTGCAAAAGATAAGGCTGAAACTTTCACACAATTCTTCAGTCAGACGTTTCGAGTGGATGATCCGTTTCGGCCTCCTCCCATGGTCCCCAGCATTACAGATAGCAGTCTTCAGCAAATTCGATTGATTGATATCAAGAAACGATTGAAGGCACTGGATGCTGCAAAGGCTATGGTCCCTGACAACATGGTGGCAATAGTTCTGAAGACTTGTGCTCCAGAATTTCCCGCTCCCCTAGCCAAGCTGTTGCAGTACGGTTACAAACCAACAATGGGTAAAAATTGCTCGAGTGTGTTCTGTACATAAAAAGGACAATTTCAACATGGACAAACACCACCTCATCAGTCTACTCCCCATTATCAGTAAAGTGATGGAAGGGGACATCAACAGTGCTATCAAGCCAGCACCTGCTCAGTGTCACCCAGTTTGGGTTCCACCAGGGCCACTCAGCTCCTGACGTCATTACAACCTTCGTTCAAACATAGAAAAAGGAGCTGAATTCCAGCCCTTGACATCAAGGCTACATTCTTTCACATGTGGCATCACGAAGCCCGAGCAAAAAGGGTATTGCGGGCAAATACTCCATCATTGGTGTAGCGCAGCATGTCAGGCAGCATCCAGGGAACAGGAGAATCGACGTTTCGGGCATAAGCCTTTCTTCAGGAAGATGGTCACTGTTGTTGGAGGTCAGTCATCTCAGCTCCAGAACATTTCTGCAGTAGTCCCTCGCCATAATGTGGATATTGGTTTCCTCGCTGAGCTGGAATGTTCATTATCAGACATTTCATCACCATACTAGGTAACATCTTCAGTCACTCTTCAGATAAAGCCTATATCCAAGCATCTTCAGCTGCTTCATCTATGACCTTCCCTCCATCATAAGGTCAGGCGTGGGGATATTCGACAATGACTGCACAATTCGCAAATGCTCAGATACGGAAGTAGTCCATTCCCAAATGCAACAAGATCTGGACCCTCTTCAAGCTTGGGCTGACAAGTGGCAAGTAACATTCGCACCACACAGATGCCAGACAATGAACATCATCAAAGGCAGGGATGAACATATGTATTTTCATTGATTCATTCATAGCCTGAGGCTGTCTCTGGTTGGACCAGCATATATTACCCCACTGCTAATTGCCTAGAGGCAGCTCAGAATCAGCCATATTGCTGTGGGACTGGAGTCACATGTGAGCCAGACCAGGTAATAATGCTAGATGTCCCTCCCTAAAGGACATATGTGAACAAGGTGATTTTTACCAGATAATCAACAATGCTTATATAGTGGCCTCAGTAATCTCCTGTACAGATACACCATGACATCCCAACTCCTACTCTCAATGCTCTGCCCAATGAAGGGCAACCATCCCAAACGCCTGCTTCACCAGCCTGTCTACCCATGACGCTACTTTCAAGCAATCCGTTCAGGTCTTTTATACTCTAGTGGGCCAAGTCAGTACAGGGAAAATTAAAATCTCTAGTCTGCACTCCTCTATTATTCCTATAGTTATCTGCAATCTCTCTACACATCTGCTCCTCTGGTATCTGTTGGGTCTACAACAGTCTACAATACAGTCCCAACAAAATGACCCCCCCCCCCTTCTTCTTTCTAGCTTCTAACCATGTGGAATTTTAAATGAATATATATATATTTTAAAATTGGAATGAACAATCCATAAATAAGTATTGATTAAAATCCAAACACTTGACTTTCAGAGAAGAAAAACTATTCACTCGTGTGGTCTGCACCACATACCAACAGCAAAGTGTTTGCCTCTCAATTACCCTTTGAAATGGCCGAGCCAGCTGCTTAGCTCAAGGGCAGCAAGGGGTGGGTAAAAAAAGGCTGGTCAGCCAGAGACATCCGCATCCCATACCTGATTTTTTTGAAAAATCCATTCAGATTGTTCCACTGGAACTATGCTGGGACCAATGGCCTGGCCAATCATGTCGGTAGGTTTATGGGCAGGGCTTTAAACTGACAGAGAGGATGCAGGAACAGGCTTCAGGTGAAAGGAGCTTTCCAAACCCAAAGAAAAAAGGTGACGCATCGGAACATCATGGGGATGTGGCTGAAGACAACAGAAAGGAACAGGATGGGACAAAGTTTAACTAAAACTATACAACAGCAAATCCATTTGTGACAGGAAATTGTGGGAAAGAGTAAGTTATGTTTTTTGATTCATGGACAAAGTCTCTGCAACAAGGTAGATGGATTTGTGATACAGAGATAAAAGAGATTTCGACATCAAAGAGATGTGGTTACAGGGCAAACAAAAGGTGGACATAAATATTCAGTTGTTCACAACCTTGCGGAAACTCAAAGCAAAATGGGTAACGCTAACAATAATGGGTAACAAAGGCAATACAGAGAAAACATTTGGCCGCAGATCATGAAGTAGAGTCAGTCTGAATGTAAATTCTGGCTACTACTTGCCAAGGAAACAAGCAGCAGAACAGTTTTAGATCACCGGATAGCATTTCATTGCTTTTCACTGCAATAAATATGAATTCATTGGAATTTTAAATAAAGGCATGGTGATAATTTAGTGAAACGTCAATATTCACATAATCTGGGACAATTACACTGATAACAGTGATATTGGAAGAGGAGTTCAGAGAATCTTTTTTTCAGTGTTTCTTTGAATAACACATTGTGCAACTGGCGAGGGACGTAACTGTCTCAGAGCGACTGTTGTCTGATGAAACTGAGCGAATGAGTAATGTCACCTGGAGAGATACTCTGGGAAATTGTGATAAAGTGCAGTTTAAAGAAATATAAAGTTTTAAAGTGAATCACACAAAGGACTAGCTACAACTAGAAACAAAATAGCCAATTACATGAGTTGGAGAGGAGACCTGACCAAGGTAAACAGGCTAAACAGACTGAAATATGTGTCTGGAAATGGACAGTGGAAAACATTTGAAGGAACAGTGTAAAACAGTCAACAAAAGGACATTCCACTGAAACAGACAAAACCTCAGCAAGAAATCCCCACCGGTTCCTCACTCAGGACAAAATGTATCATATTAGATTATGAGGCTGAGAAGATCATCGCAAAGTACTTAAAGTCCTGAAGTGAGAGAGAGCTTTAGGAGTAAGTTTTAAAGGGATTGCAAAGGGTCTGCTAGCAGGAGGAGGGCAATGTGAAGGCGAATCGTTGTCAAGGTTTATTGAAACGATAGGAACAGGGAGAGGTGAAGGTGATGGAGGTGGTTAGAGTGTTACAGAGAGTGATCAGGGCCTGAACGGTGTTACAAAGCCAGTACGAATTGCTGCAGCTGGAGGGGTTTGCAGAGGTAGGGAGGGTCGTGTGTATTTTTATTTATTCATTCATGGGATGTGAGTGTCACTGCTTGGACCAGCATTCTTTGACCCCATGCTAATTACCCAGAGATTGCTGGGGCCCTGGTGGATAAAGATAATACTTTGCTGGCCACAGGTGAAGTGCTGAATGACTGGAGGATCGCTAATGTGGTTCCTTTGTTCAAGAAGGGCAGCAGGGAAAGGCCAGGTAAGTACAGAGCAGATAGTCTGACAGCGGGGGGAGGGAAATTATTGGAAACAATTGTGAGGACGAACCGACACTTGCAAATGCAAGGATCAACTCGGTTTAGTCATCACGGATTTGGCAGAGGAAGATCCTGTCTGAGGAATTCAGTTCAGTTTTTTTGAGATGGTGCTTAACTATATTTATGAGGGCTGTGCAGATGATGTGGTTTACATGGACTTGAATAAGTCCTTTGACAAGATCCAAAATGGAAGGCTGGTCCAAAAGGATTTGGTTCCAAGGCAAGTTGGCAAATTGGATGCAAAATTGGTGGATAGAATACTTTCACCAGCGGGTGTACCACAGGGATATGTGCAGGAACCATTGAACATTAATAACACGGATGTGAAAGCCGAAGGTATCATTAGTAGGTTTGCAGATGACATGAAAGGTGAGGGTGGTGTCCACAGTGAGGACGATGGTCTCCGTGTGCAGTCGATGTCGATCAGATGATAATCTAAGCAAAGTTTGGTTCTGATCGAAGTGAGTAATACTCTATGGGAGGTATGATAATCGAAGGACAGACCTAATGAACGGTAGGACCTTGCGGAGTACTGAGGAATACAGGGACCTTGGTGGACAAGTCCATAGATCCCCGAAAGTGTCAGCACAGGGAGACAGGGTGGGAAAGGCACCTCAACTGGGAGCGGGAGAGGGACCCATATCCTGCTGCGGTGAATTGCTAGAGCTGCTTGAGAGGGTCAGGATGTTGGACCTTAAGCAGTCGTAAGGCCAGAAAAAAGATTGAGGCTAGTACACAAGTAAAAGAGAGTGATTTCAAAAGACAAGACACGCAAGAACATAAGCAGGGAATAGGGGAAAACTGGTTATTAAACTACATGTATTTCAATGCACGGGGCCTGACAGCTAAGGAAGATGAACTCAGGGCATGAATTGGAACATCAGACTGGGAGATTATAGTTATTACAGAAACACAGCTGAGGGAGGGATATGACTGGCAACTCATTGTTTCCAGGGAGAGATGCTGCAGGAAGCATCGAAGGGGAGGCAAGTGGTGCTGGATTTTGATTGCATGAATCATCACAGCAGTACTTAGAGAGGATATTCCTGTGGGATTGCCCAGTGAAGCTATGTTAGTCGAACTGAGAAATAAGAATGGGTCATCACTTTGACACGACCGTACTGCTGATGCCTAATAATCAATGGGAGACTGAGGAACAAATATCTCAGGAGATCTTAAATATCAATCATAATAATAGGGCTGTTATGGTAGGGGATTTTGAACTTTCCAAACCGAGACTGGGAGTGCCAGTGTTCATCATTTGCAAGGGAAAAAATTGGTAATTGTGTTCCAAAAGAACTCCCAAACAATATGTAAACGGCCTGAAAAGAGAAATGGCACAACCTGACCTCCCCTTGGGAAACAAGGTAGGAAAAGGGACTGAGGTGTTAGTGGGAAAACATTTTGCCAAAGTGACCACAGTTCTATTAGTTTGAAAATGGCTATGGAAAAGGGCAGGCCTGGTCCACAAGTTGAAGTTATAAAATAGGGCCAGACCAATTTTGATCGTATTAGCCAGGAACTTTCAAAAGGTGATTACAGAGTCTATTTACAGGGAAAGGGAAGTCCCGCAAGTGAGAATATTTTAAAATATAAATTGAACGATCAGTGCCAGCATGTTCCTATTTGTGTGCAGCTCAATGCTGACAGCACTCGGAAACACTGGCTGTCTATCGAGGGTCTGGTCAAGGAAAAGGAGGCACATGTCATGTATAGCCAGCTGGATCAAGGGAATCCACGAGGGGCTGTAGGAATACACTGAGGGTGGATATCAGGAATGCAGAAAAATATAAGAAATAGCCTCAGCAGAGAAGCATAAGGAGAATCCAAAAGTGACTGTATAAATATATTAAGAGTAAAAGAGTAACTCGAGACAAAATACGGCCCTTAAAGATCAATGAGGCAATTGATGTGTGGAACCGCAGGATATTTGCTAAGACCCTAACCAATTTTTTTCACTCCAGAACTTACTGTGGAGAAAGTCTGGGGAACTCACGAAACAATAGTAATATCTTAGACCACAATTGGAGTTCTCTGCAATTCCAGTCTCCCTGCTCTAGGAATGACATTGCGAAACTAGAAAGTGCTCAGAAAATATTGGCAAGATGTTGCCAGGGTTGTTGCTGAATAAGCTGTGGTTATTTTCCCTGGAGCATCGGAGACTGAGGGGTGACCTGACAGACGTTTATATAAACATGAGAGGTATGGATAGGGTAAACATTCAAGGTCTTTTCCCAGGGAATGGGCAGTCCAAACCTAGAGGGCATAAGTTTAAGTTTAGAGGGAAAAAGATTTAAAAGGGTCCGAAGGGACAGCTTTTTCAAGCATTAGGAGATGCGTGTATGAAATGAACTGACAGAGAAAGTAACAGATACTGATAGATCCACAAACCTGACTGCCCCGGCCGACCCATTGTCTCAGCCTGCTCCTGTCCCACCGAACTCATCTCTGCATACCTCGACATGGTCCTGTCCCCCTTAGTCCAAGAACTCCCCACCTACTTTCGGGACACCACCCACGCCCTCCAACTCCTCCATGATTTTCGCTTCCCCGGTCCCCAACGCCTTATCTTCACCATGGACATCCAGTCCCTGTACACCTCCATCCCCCATCACGAAGGACTTAAAGCCCTCCGCTTCTTCCTTTCCCGCCGTACCAACCAGTGCCCTTCTACTGACACCCTCCATCGACTGACTGAACTGGTCCTCACCCTGAACAACTTCTCTTTCCAATCCTCCCACTTCCTCCAAACCAAAGGAGTAGCCATGGGCACCGCATGGGCCCCAGCTATGCCTGCTTCTTCGTAGGATATGTGGAACAGTCCATCTTCCGCAGCTACACTGGCACCCCCCCCACCTTTTCCTCCACTACATCGATGACTATATCGGCGCTGTCTCGTGCTCCCACGATGAGGTTGAACAGTTCATCCAGTTTACCAACACCTTCCACCCCGACCTCAAATTCACCTGGACCGTCTCAGACTCCTCCCTCCCCTTTCTCGACCTTTCCATTTCTATCTCGGCTGACCGAATCGACACGGACATTTACTATAAACCGACCGACTCCCACAGCTACCTAGACTACACCTCCTCCCACCCTGCCCCCTGCAAAAACGCCATCCCATTCTCCAAATTCCTTCGTCTCCGCCGCATCTGCTCCAGGAGGACCAGTTCCAAAACCGTACAACCCAGATGGCCTCCTTCTTCAAGGACCACAATTTCCCGCCAGACGTAGTCGACGATGCCCTCCACCGCATCTCTTCCACTTCCCGCTCCTCTGCCCTTGAGCCCCGCCCCTCCAACCGCCAGCAGGACAGAACCCCACTAGTCCTCAGCTACCACCCCACCAACCTCCATGTACAACGTATCATCCGCCGTCATTTCCGCCACCTCCAAACGGACCCCAGCACCAGTGATATATTTCCCTCCCCTCCCCTAGCAGCGTTCCGAAAAGACCACTCCCTCCGTGACTCCCTCGTCAGGTCCACACCCTCCACCAACCCAACTTCCAGTCCCGGCACCTTCCCCTGCAAACGCAAGTGATGCAAAACTTGCACCCACACCACCCCCTTACTTCCCTCAAGGCCCCAAGGGACACTTCCATATCCGCCACAAATTCACCTGCACCTCCACACACATCATCTATTGCATCCGCTGCACCCGATGTGGCCTCCTCTATATTGGGGAGACAGGCCGCCTAATTGTGGAATGTTTCAGAGAACACCTCTAGGACTCCGGGACCAACCAACCCAACCACCCCGTAGCCCAATACTTTAACTCCCCCTCCCACTCCACCAAGGACATGCAGGTCCTTGGACTCCTCCATCGCCAGACCATGGCAACACGACGGTTGGAGGAAGAGCGTCTCATCTTCTGCGTGGGAACCCTCCAACCACAAGGGATGAACTCAGATTTCTCCAGTTTTCTCATTTTCCCTCCCCCCACCTTGTCTCAGTCAAATCTCTCGAACTCAGCGGGCGGCACGGTGGCACAGTGGTTTGCACTGCTGCCTCACAGCCCTAGAGACCCGGGTTCAATTCCCGCCTCAGGCGACTGACTGTGTGGAGTTTGCACATTCTCCCCGTGCCTGCGTGGGTTTCCTCCGGGTGCTCCGGTTTCCTCCCACAGTTCAAAGATATGCAGGTTAGGTGAATTGGCCATGCTAAATTGCCCGTAGTGTTAGGTAAGGGGTAAATGTCGGGGTATGGGTGGGTTGCGCTTCGGCGGGTCGGTGTGGACTTGTTGGGCCGAAGGGCCTGTTTCCACACTGTAATGTAATGTAAAAAATGTAATCACCACCGCCTTCTTAACCTGCAATCATCTTCCTGACCTCTCCGCCCCCACCCCACTCAGGCCTATCACCCTCACCTATCACATTTCCAAAGTCCCTCCTCCTTACCTTTTATCTTAGCCTGCTGGACACACTTTCCTCATTCCTGAAGAAGGGCTTATGCCCGAAACGTCGATTCTCCTGTTCCTTGGATGCTGCCTGACCTGCTGCGCTTTCCAGCAACAGATACTGATACTATGACAACATTTAAAAGGTATCTGGATGAGTATATGAATTGTAATGGTTTAGTGGTTCATGGGCAAAATGCTGGTAAATGGGATCGATTTATTTAGATCTTCTGGTCAGCATGGATGAATTGCACTGAAGGGTCCATTTCCACGCTGTAGGTTTCTATGACTTGAAAACAGTACATTTTATAGAAGACGTGGTGCTGGAGCTTTTAAAACACAAAAGTATTCAAAGCCCCAGGACCTCATTAAGTGTAAAACAGGACATTGTGAGATGCTAGGGAAGACATTGTGGAGCAGGGCAAAAGTGAGGACTGCAGATGCTGGAAACCAGAGTTTAGATCAGAGTGGTATTGGAAAAGCAGCGGTCATGCAATTTACGAGGAGCAGGAAAATAGACATTTCGGGCACATACCCTTCATCGGGAATAGAGGCAGGGAGCATCCAGGGTGGAGAGATAAATGGAGGGGATGCGGCTGGGGAGAAGGTAGCAAAGAGTACAATTGTTGGGGATGGAGGTGATAGGTCGGAGGAGAGGGTGGAGCGGATAGGTGGGAAAGGGGATTGGCAGGTAGGACAGGTCATGAGGACAGTCCTGAGCTGGAAGGATGGAAATGGGGTGATATGGAGGAAGGGAAATGAGGAAACTGAAGTCCACATTGATGTCCTGGGGTTGAAGTTTTCCAAGGCAAAAGGTGAGGTGTTCTTCCTCCAAACGTTGGGGAAGGAGGAGGCCCTGGACCTGCATGTCCTCCGCAGACTGGGAGGGGGAGTTGAAACGTTGGGCCACGGGGCAGTGGGGTTGATTGGTGTGGGTGTCCCTGAAGCGCTCTGCAAGGAGGCGTCCAGTTTCCCAAGTGTAGAGGAGATGCATTGGGAGCAACAGATACAATAAATGACATTAGTGGATGTGCAGGTGAAACTTTGATGGATGTGGAAGGCTTGCTTGGGGCCTTGGATGGAGGTGAGGGAGGATGTGTTGGCACAGGGTAGCAGGAATGGGTGCCAAGATGGAAGGGTGATTTGTTGGGGGGGGGGGTAGATGTGGTCCTAGCCAGGTAGTCATGGAGGAAACAGTCTTTGTGGAAAGCAGAAAGGGATGTGGAAGGAAATATATCTCTGGTGGTGGGGTCCATTTGGAGGTGGCGGAAATATCGGTGGATGATGCGGTTTCTGTGAAGGTTGGTAGAGTGGAAGGTGAGCACCGGGGGATTATGTCCTTGTTACGGTTGGAGGGGTGGGATTTGAGGGCGGAGGTGCAGGATGTGGATGAGATGCGTTGGAGGGCGTATTTAACCATGTGGGAAGGGAAATTGTGGTCTCTAAAGGAGAAGGCCATCTGGTGTGTTCTGTGGTGGAACTGGTCCTCCTGGGAGCAGATACAGCGGAGGCGGAGGAATTAGGAATACGGGATGGCATTTTTGCAGGAGGTAGGGTGGGAAGAGGTGTAATCCAGGTAGCTGTGGGAGTTGGTGGGTTTGTAAAAAAATGTCGGTGTCAAGTCGGTCGACATTAATGGAGATGGAGAGGTCCAGGAAGGGGAGGGAGGTGTCAGAGATGGTCCGGGTAAATTTACGGTTGGGGTGGAATGTGTTGGTGAAGTTGACGAATTGCTCAACTTCCTCGCGGGAGCACGAGGTAGCACCAATGCAGTCATCAATGTAACGGAGGAAGAGGTGGGGCGTGGTGCCGGTATAACTACGGAAGATGGACTGTTCTATGTAGCCAACAGAGAGACAGGCATAGCTGGGGCCCATACTGGTGCCCATGCTACACTTGTGGTCTGGAATTGTGGAGCCCCGAGCAAAGGTATTTGTACCATTGACAGCCATGTGAGATGGGCTGGAAGATTGGAGGGTGGCATGGTGGACAGTGAAGGAGGTTTGCGACGATTCCAAAGGGATCTTGATGATATGGGTGAATGGGCTGAAAAACTGTAGATGGAATTCAATCTGAGTAAATGCGAGGTAATTCATTTGGTAAAACAAACAAAGGTAGAGCTTATACAATTAATGTTCGGGCCTCGTTTAGTGTTTTAGAGCAGAGGGACCTCCGGGTTCAGGTACATAATTCTTGAAGTTTGCATCACAGGATGGATAAGACAGTGCTTGGCATGCCTGACAATTGCTCAGTCCATTGAGTGTAGGATTTGGGACGTCATGTGGAGATTCTGAGGACATTGGTGAGGCCTCTTCTGCAATACTCTGTCCAGTTCTGGTTGCTCAGTTATAGAAATGATGTTATTAAACTGCAGGGTGTTCAGAAGAGATTTACCAGGATACTGCTGGGTATGGAAGGCTTGAGTTCTGAAAAATGGCAGGATAGGCTGAGTCTTTTTTCACTGGAGCCTGGAAGCTGAGAGATGACCTTATGGAGGTTTATGAAAAGGATGAGGGATATAGATAGATTTAATGTCAGTTGCCTTTTCCCCACGATGGGGGAGTCTCAAGAGGAGGGGCCACATTTTTAAGGTGAGAGGCGGAATATGTTCAAAAAAAAGACACGGGAGTAAATTGTTATGCAGAGGGTGGTTTGAGTGTGGAATGCACTTCCTGAGGAAGGGGTGGGTGTGGGTACAATAACAACGTTTAAAAGACATTTGGATAAGTACGTGAACAGGAAAAGCTTGGAGGGATATGGGCCAGCAACAGGCAGGTGGAATGTGTTTAGTTTTAGATTATGGTTAGTATCAACTGAAGGGTCAGTTTCCATGCTGTATGGCTCTATGACAAGAACATAGTTCTGTTCCATTATTTAAGAAAGGCTGTGAAGGAAAGCCAGTGAACTAAAGGCCAATTAGCCAGATGTCAGTGGTGGCTAAGTTGTGGAAGTGATTCTGCCAAACAGGAGTTACATGCATTTAAAAAGGCAAGGATTGATAAACGATTGTCAGCAAAGCTTTGTGATTACAAAGTCAGGTCTCTCTAACTTGATTGCTTTTGTTGAAGTGGTGACCATACATTATCTACACTCATATCAGCAGGGCCTTTGACAGGATTTACCATGATATACAGGGTCATAAGGTTAGATCACATGGGATCAGGAAGAGCTAGGCAACTGGATACAAAATTAGGTTGACAGTCGGAGTCTGAGGGAGGCGGGAGAGGATTGTCGTTCAGACTGGAGGCCTGTGATCAGCGGTGTGCTATAAGGATCGGGGCTGGGCCCACTGACGTGCATCATCTACATAACGAGTTGGTTCAGAATATAGAAGTAATTGTTATTAATTTTGTGGATGATCAAATTAATGGTGCAGTGGGCAGTGAATGCGGTTATCAAAGGGGATCTTGACCAACTGGGCCAGTGGGCCAAAGAATGAAAGATGCAGTTGAATTCAGGTGGTGGATTTTGTTAAGACATAGCAGTAAGGACTAACACAGTTCATGGCAGGATCCTGGGCAGTGTTGTCAAACAGAGAGATCAAGGGGTGCAGTTACATTGTTCCTTGGAAGTGGCATCACAGTGGGCAGGGTGGGGAAACCGGCATTTGGTACACTTGCCGTCATTGGTCATCACTTTGATAGACGAGTTGGAGATATTTGTAATAATTTCCGAAATATTTCCCTTGGGCAGAGGAGGCTATGGGGTGATCTAAGCAAGGTTTACAAAATCTTGCGGGCCCTGAGGAAAGTGAATAGTCAAGGGTAGGTGAGTCCAAAACTAGAGGGTATAAACGTGAGGTGAGAGAGCAAGGATTTAAAGAGGGAGCTGAGGGCCAACATTATCCACAGAGGATGGTGCATAGACGGAACGAAATGCCAGGGCCACGTGGAGAAACAAGAATAATCACAACATGGAAAAGACATTTCGGCAGGTACATGGAGAGGACAAGATTTGAATGGATTGGCGAAACGTCGGAAAAAGCGACTCCAACAGTTTGGGAAACCTGGTCAGCATGGACTAGTCAGAACAAAGTTCTGTTTCCGTGCTGCATGTCTCTGTCTCCAGTTATTGGAGAAGGAGACTACTGAGATAAGGCATGTTGTAGACACTGAAGAAAGCGACAGAAACAGGGATGGTATTCTGGAATGCAGGACATTTCAAATATGTGGAGGGTCTATCGTAAAGGGAGGAGGTTACAGTGACTGGAACTGATGTAGGAGTTACACATTCTTCAAGACACTGGTCAATGGGACATGACATAAATACAGTGTTGGAGAGGGAACGCAGACCAGAAAGATCCCAGGGAGCAGTCCCGCCCTCTGTGGGAGGCCTGCTTTCCTTTTTGTAGTACTGATGCTCACTAAGACAGCACAGGCCTGGATTGATAACTCCCAATGCTGTCTTAGTATAACATAATGTAGAGGCAGTGATTGATCCTTGGTTGGGTCTGTGGTGTGCTCCCCGTCCAGCACTGCATCTGTGTCATGTCTTGTTAGCCGATATTTGGAGCCCTCTCATTGCTCTCTGCTCTGTGCACTGTGAGTAACCTTATGCCGCTGCAGGATTTATTGAAGGCTCCAGATCTCCCTTCCCTTTGTCTCTGGCTGATCAACCATCTTCAGCAATTGGGAAGTATATGGAGTCCAGAACTTCCTGAGTACCTGCAGGAGACACAGAAATAGACAGAATGGGAAATTAGACTGATGTAGTGAGGGTTAACACACGGAAAATCGTGCTGTGTCCCACAGAGATCTGGAAAATCCCAGTCTCCATCCCTGCGTCTCTCTGGAGTGGAGAATTCTGTTGGCTCAGGATCTGGAGTAGCTGCAAGTGTGAAAGGCGCTGACAGAGGCAGCAATTAAACCCACACAGTGAGGAATACCACATGGAAAGAGACTGAGTGATATCACCAGATTTCAGGATAATTTCAGGATCAAACAAGTGTGTAGGAAGAACGTGTTTAGCTTCATGGTGCATGGTATTAGTGCTCAAGGATGAGCAACCAGTGAGCAGACGAGGTGATGCCCTAGTGGTATTATTACTGGAGCATGTATCCCAAACCTCAGCTAATTTTAAGAGGAGACAGGTTTGAATCTTACCTTCAGAAATGGAGAAATTTGAAATCAATAATTTTAAAAGGTAGTAATTAACAATGCACAATGTACAAAAAAGCCCAAACATTTGTTCTTTCGAGAAGGACATCTGCCCATCCTCACGTGGTCTGCACGACAAAACCACAGAGAAGTGTTTGCCTCTCAATTACCCTCTGAAGTGACCGAACAAGTTACTCAGCTCAAAGGCAGCTAGGGCTGGGCAAGAAAGGCTGGTCAGCCAGAGACACCAACATGTTTCACCACTTTTAAAAAGAAATCCTTTAGGATGGCCCCATTGGAACCGTGCTGGGACCAGTGTCCTGGCCAATCATGTCGGTAGGTTTCTGGACAGGGCTTTGAACTGACAGAGAGGATGCAGGGACAGGGTTCAAGTGAAAGGAGCTTTCCAACTCCAAAGAGAAAAGGTGAAGCATTGGAGCAGCATGGGAATGTGGCTGAAGACAAGCAGGAAGGAACAGGATAGGACAAAGCTAAACTAAAGTTACACATCAGCGAATTGGGCTGTGACAGGAAATTGTAGGAAAAAAGTATGTTTTGACAAATGGATAAGGTAGATGGATTTGTGACACAGAGATAAATGAGATTTAGACACCAGAGACACGTGGTTACGGGCGAACATAAATATTCAATGGTTCACAACCTTGTGCAAATTCAGGCAAAATGGGCAACGCTAACAATAATGGGTAACAAAGGCATTACAGAGAAAGCATTTGGCCTCAGATCATGAAGTAGAGTCAGCCTGAATGTAAATTCTGGCTACTACTTGCCAAGGACACAAGCAGCAGAACAGTTTTAGGCATTTCATTGCTCATCACTGCGTTAAACAGGAACTCATTGGAATTTTTAACAATAAACACATTGTGATAATTTTGGGAAACTTCAATATTCGTATAATCTGGGATAATCACAATGATAACAGTGATATTGGTAGGGAGCGCGGAGATTTTTTTCTGTGTATCTTTGAATAACACTTTGTGCAACTGGCTCGTGACATAACTACCTCAGACCGTTGTGTGATGAAACTTAGTGAATAAGTAATGTCACCTGGGGATATCCTCTGGGATATTTTGATAAAGTGTAGTTTAAAGAAATATAAAGCTTTAAAGTGACTCACAGAACGGAAATGCTACAACGAGAAATAAAAATAGCCAATAACATGAGTTTGAGAGGAGAATTGACCAAGATAAACAGGCTAAACAGACTGAAACATGTGTGTGTAAATGAACAGTGGAAAACATTTGAAGGAACAGTGTAAAACATTCAACAAAAGGGCATTCCACTGAAATAGACAAAACCACAGTAAGAAATCCCCACCTGTCCCTCACCCAGGACAAAATGAATCATATTAGATTATCAAGATGAGAAAATCACCAAAAATTACTTAAAATCCTGAAGTGAGAAAGTGTTTTCGGAGTAAGTTTTAAAGGTATTGCAAAGGGTCTGCTAGCAGGCGGAGGGCAGTGGGAAGGGTAATCATTGACACGATAGGAACAGGGAAAGGTGAAGGTTCTGGAGGTGGTGAGAGTGGTCAGGGCCTGAACAGTGTTACAAAGCCAATACGGATTGCTGCAGAGGGAGGGGTTTGCAGAGGTAGGAAAGGAAGGTATGCATTTTCATTTATTCATTTATGGGATGACGATGTCACTGATTGGGCCAAGAATCTTTGCCCCACTGTTAATTATCCAGAGGGTCGCTCAGAGTCAGCCATACTGTTGTGGGTCTGGATTCGCATGTCGACCACACCATGTTAGTTTGTTCGATGTTCGAGACTAAAGGAGGTAAGTGAACCTGATCAATTCTTCCTTCTGATCAACAATTGTTTCATGGTGGCCACACCATGACATCCCAAATCCTACTCTCAATGCTCTGAACAATGAAGGTAACCATCCCAAATGCCTGCTTCACCACCCTGTCTGCCTGTGACAACTGTGTACCTGCATCCCTGAGTCACTGACTGGTAACACCACCTAGGGCTCAAACATTAACTGTAGACGTCCCACCCTGGTTTGGTTCACCAGAATGGAACACCTCCCATTTATCTAATTAAACTCTGCTATTCTTCAGCCCGCTATCACAGCAGTAATGTTCATCCTGCTTTATCAAAGATAACCTTCTTCACTGTCCACTTTACCACCAATTTCAGTGTCACCCAAAAAGGCTTACGTGACAGGAAAGCAATATTCCCATCCAAACCATTTATCCAAATGACAAACAACAGTGGACCCACTGCACCGTTGCTCACATGCCTCCAGTCAGGATGACAACTGTCTCCCACCACTCTCTGTCTCCGACCATCAAACCAATTGTACATCCATTTTACTAGCTCCTCCTGAATGCCACATCCTTTTACATTGATCTGAGCTTATTACCCATTTACCATAAAGAACGTAGATAACAGAACAGTGCAGCATAAGACCCTTCGGCCATAATGCCAGGCCAACCTTTTATCCGACTTTAAGATAAAACTAACCTACATACTCTTCATTTTACTATCATCCATGTGCCTATCCAAGAGTCTATTAAATATCCCTAATGAGTCTGATTTTACTACCACGGCTGACAGTGAATTGCACTCACTGTTCAAAGAACCTACCTCTGGAATACCCCCTTAACCGTCCTCCAGTCACCTTAAAATTACATTCCCTAGTAAGAGCCATTTCTCCCACTGGAAAAAAAAGTCTCTGAATATTCATTCTGTCTGTGCCTCTCATCATCTTGTTCAACTCTGCCAAGTCACCCCTCACCCTTCTTCACTCCAATGATAAAAGCCTTAGCTCCCTAAGCCTTTCTTCATAAGGCATGCTCTCCAGTATAGGCAGCATTCTGGTAAATCTCCTCTTTACCCTCTCTAAAGCTTCCACATTCTTCTTGTAATGACGGGACCAGAACTGAACACAATAGTCCAAGTGGGTTCTAACCAGATCTCTATTAAGCTGCAGCATCATTCACCACTTTAAAACGCAATACCACAGCTAATGTAAGCCAACAAAACATCTTCCTTTTTCACAACCCTATCAACATGTGTGGCAACTCTGAGGCTCTCTGGACGTCTACCCCAAGGTTCCTCCACACTGCCAAATATCCTGCCTTGAACCTTGTATTCTGCATTCGATCACTTCATATTTTTCCAGATTGAACTCCATCTGCCACCTTTCAGCCCAGCTTGACACCATGTCAATGTCCCGTTCCAACCTACAACAGACCTCTACACTATCCACTACTCCACCAACCTTCATGACATTGACAAAGTTACTAAATCACTCTTCCACTCCCACATTCAAGTAATTTTTAAAAAAATCATAAGAAGCAGAGATCCCGGAACCAATCCCTGCACAACAGGCTGAGTGATTTCAATCCATCATCACCCTCTGTCTTCTGTGAGCCAGGAATTCTGTATCCAGACAGAATGAGCTTTCTGAATGAGCTATAAACATGTTTTGTCACATTCTCAAAGGATTCAATGAGATTTGAGACATGACCTGTCCCTTACAAAGTCTTCGAGGAGAAAGTGAGGTCTTCCTGAAGAAGGGCTTATGCCCGAAACGTCGATTCTCCTGTTCCCTGGATGCTGCCTGACCTGCTGCACTTTTCCAGCAACACATTTTCAGCCCTTACAAAGTCTTGCTGACTATCTGTAATCAAGCTACGGCTTTCCAAGGAATTATAAATCCTGTCTCACAGAATCATCTCCAATAATCTACACACCGCAGACATAAGGGCGGCAAGGTGGCACAATAAGGGCGGCAAGGTGGCACAATAAGGGCGGCAAGGTGGCACAATAAGGGCGGCAAGGTGGCACAGTGGTTAGCACTGCTGCCTCACAGCGCCAGAGACCTGGGTTCAATTTCTGCCTCAGGCGACTGACTGTGTGGAGTTTGCACGTTCTCCCCGTGTCTGCGTGGGTTTCCTCCGGGTGCTCCGGTTTCCTCCCACAGTCCAAAGATGTGCAGGTCAGGTGAATTGGCCATGCTAAATTGCCCATAGTATTAGGTAAGGGGTACATGTAGGGGTATGGGCGGGTTGCGCTTCGGCGGGGCGGTGTGGACTTGTTGGGCCGAAGGGCCTGTTTACACACTGTAAGTAATCTGTAAGTAATCTAATCTAATCTAATCTAATCTAATCTAATCTAATCTCATCTAATCTAATAAGACTAACTGATCTGAAATTCCCACGATTAACCGTATTCTCTTTCACGACAGGGGAATAGCATTTGCCATCCTCCAATCTTCTGGAACGAATCCAATGGACAGTGAGGGTGCAGAGGTTATCGCAAAAGGTGCAACAATCTCTTCTCTCGCTTCGTGTATAACTTTGACAATATCCAGTCTGGTCCAGCAGATGTATCTGATCTTATGTATTACAAAATTCTCAGCACATCCTCCTTCTTAACATCAACCTGTTCAAATATAACAGTCCTTTCCCACTGTCCTCACAAATGACAATGCGCCTCTCAGGAGTGAATCCTGAGTCATAGTATTCATCAAAGACTTCCCCTACTGCCTACAATTCCAGGCACAAATTCCCTCTACCATCCCTGACCGGCCCTACCCTCACTCTGGCTATCCTCTTGTTCCTCGCACAAGTGGAGAATGCCTTATGGTTTTCCTTAATCCTTCCCAACCAAGCTTTCCCATGACCCTTCTCGCTGTCCATTCTTCAGTTCCTTTCTGCCTACCTTCAGAGAGTTCCCAGAGTGTGAAAACAGGCCATTTGGCACAACAACTCCATACCGACCCTCTGAAGGGTATCCCACCCGGAACCATTCTTCACCCTATCCCTCCACATTTGCCCCAACTAATGCGTCAAACCTACACATCCCTGAACATTATGGTAATATAGCATGGCTGAGTCACATAACATGCACACCCTTGGACTGTGGGTATAAACTGGAGCACCTGGAGGAAACCCACACAGACACGGGGAGAATGTGCAAACTCCACACAGACAGTCACTCGGGGCTGGAATCAAAATCGGGTGGCCGGTGTTATGAGGCAGCAGTGAACCAGAAGGTGGGTAGGGGCGGGCTGCCTTAGAGCGGTCGGAAGGTGGGAGGGGCGGGGGCTTGCTGGGTCTGTATTGTCTGCACTTTTGTATGTAACGGTATTGTCTAATGTATAAATGTCATTGTCACTGTCTTGTCACACATGGAACTGGGATTTGAGGTTTGTCCTCCTCTCCCTGTAAAATGGTTGAACGGTACGGTTCGGGGCCTAGCTTTGCTGCTCCTCTCCCTTGTAAAACTGCTGTCTTTTGTGTACAGCTGTCAATGTTTTTTTGTAAACTGTTTTGTAATTTTTTAATAAAATAAAAAAAATAAACAGGAAAAAAAAAAAAAAAGAGGCAGCAGTGCTAAACACTGAACCACCGTGCAGCCCCATGTAACTCTTAAAAGCTTGATCCTTGCTTCCTCAAGTAAGCGTCCTTCTTCCTCTTGAGCAGGTGTTCTACATCCCTTCGAACCTTGTTAAATGCTCACTAAAGTCCACGTGGACAATGTTCACTGCTATGACGTCATCTATCTCTTGGCCACCTCCTCGAAGAGTCAATTTTGTGAAACACAAAGCCATGTTGACTATCTCTGATCAGCCCTTGCCTTTCCAATGTATGTAGCTCCTTTCTCTCAGAATCTCCTCCAACAACTTCCCCATTAGTGGATTCACTGCGCTGTAATTTCCTGGTGTTTCCCTGCAGCCCTTAAGTGATGGCATAGCATTAGCCTCCCTCCAGTCTTCCGGCACCTCACTGTATCTGTTGATAATATAAATATTTCAGTAAGGGACACCGCAATCTCTTCCCTCACTTCCCATTATATTATAGCAGAGACCTAACGAGCGACTGAGGTTTGATCTACCTTTATTTGTTTTAAGATTCCAGCACTTTCTCTTCTCTGTTGAGGATTCTTTCCAAGACATCACGATTTATTTCCCCAAGTTCCCGAGCTTCCACGTCTTATTCCACGGTAAATACTGACAAGATTTGTTTTGCTAAGATCTCACCCATCTCCCCTGGTTCCACACATACGTGACCTTATGTAAAGGCTTCTGAAAATTCAAATAGAACGTATCCCCCGTAATACCACGCCTCTCCTACACCCTTATCTATTCTGCCATTTATATTCACACCAACAAATAAAATTCAACATGTTCAAAAACGTATTGTCTTTTATAAAATGTGTTTCTAATGGTCCAATTACTGTTTATTAACATATCAATTCTAACGTATTTCAGCATGCTCCCGACATACTGTCAGGCAAACACTACTTAGTTTCAGACTGAAAGCAGAAAGGGTTGTGGGAGTTCTTGTTTATCAATCTGAAAAAGGTAGCTTACAGGGCCAGCAGGTAATAGAGCAGGCAAATTAAATGCTGCCATTTATGACAAAGGGATTGGAGTCTAAAACTAGGAAGGTCTTGCTAAAACTATGTACGAGTCAGATCACACCCAGAATACTATGAACAGTATGAGTGCCCGAAGGAAAGATATTCTTCTATTGGAGACAGGTCAGAGAAGGGTCACTCGGTTGATCCTGGGAATGGATAAATTTTCCAATATGAGGTGGAGTAGATTGAGGTTGAACCCAGTGACGTTTAGAAAAATGAGAGAGAAATTGAATGCAACATCCAAGATTCTGAAGGGCCTTGTTCGGGTAGATCAACAATGTTTTATGGTGGCCTCACCAATGTCTTGTACAGCCACACCATGACATTCCAACTCCCACTCTCAATGCTCTGCCCAATGAAGCTAGCCATCCAAAACACCTGCTTCCCGAGCCTGTCTACCTGGGACACCACCTTCAAAGAACTGTGTACCTGCATCCCGAGTTCTCTGACTGACAACACTACCCAGGGCCCGAACATTAACTGTACAACTCCAGCCTGGTTTGCTTTAACAGAATGGCACACTGTGCATTTCTCCACCTGCTATTCCGAAACTCTCAGATAACCCTCTTCACTGTCCGCGTTACCATCAATTTCAGTCTCACTCACAAACTTGCTAACCATAGTCCGAGAAACGTAGAAGAAAGGATTGCGAGGATGATTCAAGAGAAGAGTGAAAGTAATAGTGTGGTTGTTATGGGGGACTTTAACTTTCCTGATATTAATTGGGAAAGCTATAGCTCAAGTTCGTTAGATGGGTCAGTGTTTGTCCAATGTGTGCAGGAGGGTTTCCTGACACAATATGTAGATAGGCCAACAAGAGGTGAGGCCATACTGGATTTGGTTCTGGGTAATGAACCAGGCCAGGTGTTAGAATTAGAGGTAGGTGAGCACTTTGGGGACAGTGACCACAATTCGGTGACCTTTACTCTAGTGATGGAGAGGGATAAGTGTGCACTACAGGGCAAGAGTTATAGATGGGGTCAGGGAAATTATGATGCTGTGAGGCATGACTTAGGATGTGTGGCCTGGAAAAGTAAGCTTCAAGGCAAGGGTGTAATTGATATGTGGAGCTTGTTCAAGGAGCAACTATTGAGTGTCCTTGATAAGTATGTGCCCGTCAGGCAGGGAGGAAAGGGTCGTGTGAGGGAGCCTTGGTTTAATAAGGAATTGGAATCCCTTGTTAAATGGAAGAGGGCGGCCTATGTAAAGATGAGGCTTGAAGGTTCAATTGGGGCGATTGAGTGTTATAAGGTAGCCAGGAAGGACATGAAGACAGAGCTAAGAGCAGCAAGGAGGGGACATGAAAGGTCCTTAGTTGGTAGGATTAGGGAAAACCCTAAGGCTTTCTATAGGTATGTCAGGAATAAAAGAATGACTAGGGTAGGAATAGGTCCAGTCAAGGAGAGTAGTGGGAAGTTGCGTGTGGAGGCTGAAGAGATTGGGGAGACACTGAATGAATACTTTTCGTCAGTATTCAATCAGGAACAGGACATTGTTGTCAATGTGAGTACTGAGTCACAATTAAGTAGAATGGATGGCTTTGAGGTATGTAGAGAAGAGGTGTTGGAAATTCTGGAAAGGGTGAAAATAGATACGTCCCCGGACCTGATGGCATTTATCCTAGGATTCTCTGGGAAGCAAGGGAAGAGATTGCAGAGCCATTGGCCTTTTTATGTCCTCGTTGTCTACAGGAGTAGTGCCAGAAGATTGGAGGCTAGCAAATGTGGTTCCCTTGTTCAAGAAGGGGAGTAGGGATAACCCTAGTAACTATAGGCCGGTGAGTCTCACTTCTGTTGTGGGCAAAATCTTAGAGAATTGTAAGGGATAGGATTTATGAACATCTGGATAGGAATAATGTGATCAAGGATAGTCAGCATGGTTTTGTGAAGGGCAGGTCGTGCCTCACAAACCTTATTGAATTATTTGAGAAGGTGACTAAGGAGGTGGACGAGGGGAAAGCAGTAGATGTGGTGTATATGGATTTTAGTAAGGCGTTTGATAAGGTTCCCCATGGTAGACTACTGCAAAAAATACGGAGGTATGGCATTGAGGGTGAGTTGGAGGTTTGGATTAGGAGTTGGCTTTTTGGAAGAAGACAGAGGGTAGTAGTTGATGGCAAATGTTCATCTTGGAGTGCCGTCACTAGCGGTGTTCCGCAAGGATCTGTTTTGGGACCATTGCTGTTTGTCATTTTTATAAATGACCTGGAGGAGGGGTTAGACGTTTGCGGATGATACGAAAGTCGGAGGAGTTGTAGACAGTGAGGAAGGATGTGGCAGGTTACAGCGGGATATAGATAAACTGCAGAACTGGGCAGAAAGGTGGCAAATGGAGTTCAATGTAGCTAAGTGGGCGGCACGGTGGCACAGTGGTTAGCACTGCTGCCTCGCAGCGCCAGAGACCCGGGTTCAATTCCCGCCTCAGGCGACTGACTGTGTGGAGTTTGCACGTTCTCCCTGTGTCTGCGTGGGTTTCCTCCGGGGGCTCCGGTTTCCTCCCACAGTCCAAAGATGTGCAAGTCAGGTGAATTGGCCATGCTAAATTGCCCGTAGTGTTAGGTAAAGGGGTAAATGTAGGGGGTATTACGCTTCGGCGGGTCGGTGTGGTCTTGTTGGGCCGAAGGGCCTGTTTCCACACTGTAAGTAAGTAAGTAAGTAAGTAAGTGTGAGGTGATTCACTTTGGTAAGTGAAATAAAAAGATGGGGTACTGGGCTAACGGTCGGATACTTGGTAGTGTGGATGAGCAGAGGGATCTTGGTGTCCATGTACACAATCTTTGAAAGTTGCCACCCAGGTAAATAGTGCGGTGAAGAAGGCATATGGCGTACTGGCTTTTATTGGTAGAGGAATTGAGTTCCGGAGTACTGAGGTCATCTTGTATAAGACTCTGGTGCGGCCACATCTGGAGTATTGTGTGCAGTTTTGGTCGCCATACTATAGGAAGGATGTGGAGGCACTGGAACGGGTGCAGAGGAGGTTTACCAGGATGTTGCCTGGTATGGTAGAAAGATCGTATGAGGAAAGGCTGAGGCACTTGGGGTTGTTTTCATTGGAGAAAAGAAGGTTTAGGGGTGACTTGATAGAGGTGTATAAGATGATTAGGGGTTTAGATAGGGTCGACAGTGAGAATCTTTTTCCACGTATGGAGTCAGCTATTAAAAGGGGGCATAGCTTTAAATTAAGGGGGGGTAGGTATAGGACAGATGTTCGGGGTAGGTTCTTTACTCAGCGAGTCGTGAGTTCATGGAATGCCCTGCCAGTAGCAGTGGTGGACTCTCCCTCATTATGGACATTTAAGCGGGCATTGGATAGGCATATGGAGGATAGTGGGCTAGTGTAGGTTAGGTGGGCTTGGATCGGCGCAACATCGAGGGCCGAAGGGCCTGTACTGCGCTGTATTGTTCTATGTTCTATGTTCTATGACTCCTGTATTATCATCCAAATCGTTCATATAATTGATGCACAACAGTAACCCAGCACCAAACCCCATGGCACACCGTTGGTTACAGGCCTGCTGCTGAGCAGTAACCCTCTACGAGCATGCTCTGTCTCCTACCGTCAATCTGGTTTTGTATCCAGTTGGTGAGCGCTCCCTGGTTATGTGTGATCTAAATTTACTAACCAGTCTGCCATGCAGAACCTTGTCAAAGGCCTTGCTAAAGTCGATGTAGACATCATCTACTGCTCTGTTCTATCAGTTGTTTACCTCCACAAACACTCAATCCCGTTTGTGAGACATGATTTCCCATGCACAAAGCCATGCTGGCTATCGCTAATCCGCCCTTGCCTTTCCAAATGCATGATGATCCTATCTCTAAGAATCTCCTCCAACAAGTTACCCACCGCTGCTATCAGTCTCACTGGTCTGTCGTGCTGCCGATGATACAAATATCTCTGTGAGGGGCCTTGTAATTTTCTCCCTAGCTTCTCACAAGTCTTTGGAATACATCAGATCATGTCCCAAGGTTTTATCAACATTTTTGCATTTTAAGACATCCAGCACCTCCTGTTCTCAAATGTAAACTTTGTTCATGACATCACTATGTATTTTCCAATTTTCCGAGCTTCCATGTCTTTCTCCACAGTAAATCCGAACGCAAAATATTTGTTTTGGACCTCGCCCATCAGATGTGATTCCACATAGGCACCCTCATTGACCTTTCACGGGCCCTATTCTCTCCCTCGCTAATCCTTAGCCATTTTTTAAAACCACGCATCGCCCATTGCACAGACCTGGAGTGTTGTTCGCAGTGGAGGTGATCACACTGATAGGAACAGTTTTAGAGACTAAACAATTTTAAGAAATAATGGTGGTTGCAATGCTAAGAGCAGATTTCAGCAAGTTGGAGGATATAGAACTGAAGGAGGTTTCACAGATAGCGATGGTTTTAGGTTCTGGTGGGGGCTACACATTAAAGGGGTTGTAGTAACTGGAGGCATTTACACAGCTAGGGACAGTACTCGTGATAGGCAGAATTCACAAAAAACGGGGAGATTGTAGAGTCTGCAGGGCCCTACAGATATGAGAAGAATTGTATCAACTTGATGATTATCACAGACAGGAAGGTTTGAGAGGTTTGGAGTCGCTCACCATGATCGGCAGGGGTACGGAGACTGGAGATGTTATCAAATTGCAAGAGTTTAAAATTACTGCAGGCAGTCAGAGATCATGAGAGAGTTACAAGGTCGGCTGGTGATCCCACAGTTTGCGAGGATTGGAGGGACTTGATGAAGTTCTACATGGAAGTAGGATTGTCGGAACTAAAGCTGAGAACAGAGATAGAGGGATCAGCAGGGGATTGCAGAGATATGGAGCGTAGTGGTCTCTGGTGGAAGTTCCACATAGAGGGATGTTTTGTGGAACTGCAGGAACTTGCAGAGATAGGCAGATTTGAAGGGGCTGGAGCAGTTTGCAGCAACTGGAAGAAACAGAGATCGTGAGGTCTGTAGGCGATTCAATAATTTGGAAGGACTGGAGAAGCTGGAGGGGTTCACACACATAAGGAGGATTGTAGGAGTGTGAGGAGTTTACAGAGTTAGGGAGGGTGGTGCCTTCTCAGTAATTAGTGGTTTGTAGCACTGTCCAAACTGGGGGAGGTTTCAGAATGAGGAAGAGACAGAGCAAAAGGAAGTGATCGCAGATAATAGAGGAACATAAACATGTCACTTTGGTGCTGTGTCACTGAGGGTCATCAGGAGGACAGTTGTCCTCATTAAGATGTACAGATCCTCAGGGGAATGGGCAGGGTGGATACTGAAAGGATGGTTCCTTCCTCTTATGGGAGAGACACAAACAAGCAGACTCTATTTGACACAAGTGGAGAAGGGGCTGTTCTCTTTCTCTCACTGGCCAAAACCTCTTTTAGGTTTGTTCCCACACAGCTCAAAGCAATGCAATCTGATAACAAAGAGGAAGATCAGTTGGGACTGCAGGAAATACGAGATGAAGACCAGGTTAGAAGCGATGGAGTGAGTGAGAGAGAAGGGAGATGTTTAACAGCTGGAAGGGTTTACAGGGAGTGAACATTGTCACGACTGGAGAACATGACACGCTCACTCATGAGAGGGAGATAACGATATGGCACAAGGTCAAACACAGCTGGAGGTTCCCAAGCTCCACACCTGTTATCTAGTCAGGGAACTGTTTTCACCCAGTCTGGTGCCAAGCTCCACATCCAAACACTATGAGGGTTCCCAGCTCCTGGTGCTCAGGGCCCAATGCACTCACTCCTGAACCAGTTGGTGTGGTATTTACACAGTTATACATTCTCCAGGAACACTGTGTCCTAGCCAGCATTAGCTGGTAAATTCAAACTCTCCCAAGGAAAGACCATGTGTACTCAGATTCCATGGCTGTGCAATCCTCTGAGTGAAAATCTGCAGACAGCAACAGAATCCACAATACTCCACTGCATGGGTCTGGGTCAATGATAAAAGCTTCATTCTCTCAAAATGGAAACACCCCAATTCCTGCATCTCACGTAACTGCCACTAAAAATATTAAAATACAGAAGGTTCCAAACGAAGTCTTTGATGAGGTGAGCGCTGGTCAGTCCTGTAGATCTGCAGGTTTCCAGATACATAGAGAGAATTTTCCACCAGAGCAGCACCAGATCAGTGTCAGGCACACAGACAGAATGGGCAAATAGATTCACACCTGAGCTCACATCTCCAAGCCTGGGAACCTGAAGCTGTGCTTACTCATTCTGGTAAAGCTGTCCTGAATTAGGACATCAAGATCAGTCCAATGGTCCAGTCAAAAAAGATCTATGGTTCAAATTGTAACATCCTTCAGGTTCCACAACACGTTCTCAGACCCATCCTACAGTTTCTATAAATCCCGCTCCCTCTAACCTCCTGCAGGATCCACATCCCTTCCTACATTAGTACCACCTTCCAGGTTCAGCAGCCCTTCCTACCTCTGTAACATGGACAGCACTCTCCAAATCTTCCATTCTCTGCAGTGTTCCCCAGAAAGATACTGGAACAAGGTGGATGTTACGGAGAAAGACAGAGATATCAGGACTGGCGGGTTGTGCAGATATTACCAACATTGCAGTGACCAAAATAGGCTTCAGCAATTTTGAGGGTTGATGCTCATAAAGGAGATCACAGAGCTAAGGAGGATTGTAGGGACTTGAAGAAGGGACTTGTGGGCACTTGAGTGTTGTCGGGACTGGAGGAATTTACCAAATAAGGCGGGTTTAAGACTGGAGGATTCTGCAGAAAACCTTCACAGGTTAGAGTAGGATAAAGGATCAGCACAACATCGAGGGCTAAAGGGCCTGTGCTGTGCTCTACTGTTCCATGTTCTAAATAGGGAGTGTCGCAATGGCACAAAGAGGTTTCAGAAAGCTGGAGAGGATGGTGTCTGAATGAAGAGACACAAATATGAAGGGTTGCCAGCAATATCGGAGTTTAGAGAGACAGCAATGGTCTGACCTGGAGCAGATGACCCAGACTGGGAGGGTTGTGGGGACTGGAGGTGGTTACACAGGAAGGGAGATTACAGAAATGTGGAGAGCTGGAAGGCCTACAGGGGTTTCATGGAGATGGGGACATTGGGAGGGTTGGAGCACTTTACAGGGATAAGGGTGTTGTTAGGTTGGGGAGGTTTACACAGACAGTGAGTGTTTAGGGAACGGAGCAGATGACAGAGGTAAAGACGGTTGTACAGACGGGAAGAACATACAGACATATGGAGGGGAGTGGTGACTGTAGATGTTTATAGATACAGGAAAGCTTAGGTTCTGTAGGTTATTTAGTCATCGACGATGTGGAATCGGACAGACTTTCCAGATTGATAAGAAGAGCAATTTTGGTTAGAAACAGTTTCACAGATAAGGGAGCATTACTAATTTCTTACAGTTTGGTCAAAGTGGGAAGGTGACGTTTACACAGATAGGGGTGTAAGAGCTGGAGAAGGTTATAGAGATGGGTGGATGGATGGAGAGACGGGCGGACCTTACATTGACAGGGTGTGTGCTGGCGACGTTTGGAAGTCACATTGATAGTCTTATATAAACTGGATTGGGAGAGTCACATGCATTGGAGCGGGTCCTACAGATCAGAATGCTGCAGGGACCTGAGAGGATTGCAGGGTGTCCACAAATTGATTGTGTCAATCAATCTGGTGAGATAGGTGAGGTAGATATGGAAAGCTTAAACCCAATGCATACCATCTTCAATTTCCAGACCAGAACGTAAAATATCAGCCATCAGCCATCAGCCATGAATCCCTGAACCTGCCCGCTTTTCCCTTCACTTTAACAGGATTCTTGATTCTTGAGATCACACTTTTAAAAGCCCACCATTTGTCAGTCATTCCATTTCCTTCAAACAGACTCACCCAGTTGATGGGAGCATGATGTGGAGGAGCCGGTGGTGACTGGGATGGACAAAGTTAAAAATCACACAACACCAGCTTACAGTCCAGCGAGTTTATTTGGAAGCACTCGGTTTAGGAGCACTGCTTCATCAGGTGGTTGTGGAGCACAATCATAAGGCACAGAATTTATAGCAACAGGATGGCAGTGTCATGGAATGTAATATCAAACACATTTAGTTTATGCCTTTCAATTTTTAGACTGATCACCTGCGCTTCGAAAGCTATTGCTCCGAAATAAACCTGTTGGACTATGACCTGGTGTTGCGTGATTTTTAATTCAGGGAGGAGAAAGTGAGGACTGCAGATGCTGGAGAATCAGAGCTGAAAAATGTGTTGCTGGAAAAGCACAGCAGGTCAGGCAGCATCCAAGGAGCAGGAGAATCGACGTATCGGGCATAAGCCCTTCTTCAAGAATGAGGAAGGTGTGCCAAGCAGGCTAAGCTAAAAGGTAGGGAGGAGAGACTTGGGGGAGGGGCGTTGGGAATGCGATAGGTGGAAGGAGGTTAAGGTGAGGGTAATAGGCTGGAGGGGGATGGGGGCGAAGAGGGCGGGAAGAAGATTGCAGGTCAAGAAGGCGGTGCTGAGTCCGAGGGTTGAGACTGAGATAAGGTGGGACAAGGGGAAATGAGGAATCTGGAGAAATCTGAATTCATCCCTTGTGGTTGGATGGTTCCTAGGCGGAAGATGAGGCGCTCTTCCTCCAGGCGTCGTCTTGCCATGGTCTGGCGATGAAGGAGGCCAAGGACCTGCATGTCCTTGTGGGAGGTGGAGTTAAAAACTGTTCAGCCACAGGTTGGTTGGGTTGGTTAGTGCGGATGTCCTAGATGTGTTCTCTGAAACGTTCCGCAAGTAGGTGGCCTGTCTCCCCAATATCGAGGAGGGCACATCGGGTGCAGCGGTTGCAGTAAATGATGTGCGTGGAGGTGCAGGTGAATTTGTGACAGATATGGAAGGATCCCTTGGGGCCTGGGAGGGAAGTGAGGGGAGAGGTGTGGGCGCAAGGTTTGCATTTCTTGCGGTTGCAGGGGAAGGTGCCAGGAGTGGAGGTTGGGTTGGTGGGGGGGGGGGGGGGGGGGGTGTGTGTGGATCTGATGAGGGAGTCGCAGAGGGTGTGGTCTTTCCGGAACACTGATGGGGAGGGGCGGGAAATATATCCTTGGTGGTGGAGTCTGTTTGGAGGTGGCAGAAATGGCGAAGGATGATACGATGTATCTGGAGGGTGGTGAGTTGGTGGCTGAGGACCAGTGGGGTTCTGTCCTGGTGGTGATTGGAGGGGTGGGGTTCAAGGGCGGAGGAGCGGGAAGTGGAAGAGATGCGGTGGAGAGCATCGTCAACCACGTCTGAGGGGAAATTGCGGTCTTTGAAGAAGGAGGCCATCTGGATTGTTCGGTATTGGTATTGCTCCTCCTGGGAGCAGATGTGGTGGAGGCGAAGGTCCTTTACTTTTTGTAATTTACATAAATGATTTAGATGCGAGCATAAGAGGTGCAGTTAGTAAGTTTGCAGATGTTACCAAAATGGAGGTGTAGTGGACAGCGAAAAGGGTTACCTCGGATTACAACAGGATCTGGACCAGATGGACCAATGGGCTGAGAAGTGGCAGATGGAGTTTAATTCAGATAAATGCGAGGTGCTGCATTTATGGAAGTGACCCTCAAAGGTCAACAAGATGTCTCTGGAACAGCAGGAGGTGGGAGAGATTCTATAGGTACTTCACATCAGTTTTAACTGAAAAAGCATGTGGAAGCTAGAGAATTTGGAGAAATAAATAGTGATAACTTGGCAATTATACATATTACAGAGGAGATGATACTGGATGTCTTAAAATGCATAAAGGTGGATAAATCCCTGGAATCTGATCAGGTGTATCCTAGAACTTTGTGGGAAGCTAGGGAAGTGATTGCTGCGATCCTCACTGAGATATTTGTATCATCGATAGCCACAGGTGAGGTACTGGAATTTGGGTGCCATTATTTGAGAAAGGTGGTAAGGAAAGGCTAGGGAACTATTGACCGGTGAGCCTGAAGTCAGTGGCAGGCAAGTTGTAGGAAGGGATTACAAGGGACAGGATTTATATGTCATTGGAAAGGCAAGGAAATATTAGGGATAGTCAGCATGGCTTTGTGCATGGAGATCATGAACTTGAACTTGAGAAAGTCACAAAGTTCCACATAACACACTGGTTAGCAACATCATAGAATACAGGCGAAACTAACTATTTGGGTACAAAATTGGCTGGAAGGTCAAAGATTCATAGATGTACAACCCGGAAACAGAGACCCTTCAGTCCAGCCAGTACATGCTGACCAGATATCCTAATCCAACCTAGTCCAATCTGCTCGCACTCGGCCCATATCCTTCCTATTCATATACCCATCAAGATGCCTTTTAAATGTTGCAATCGTACTAGCCTCTACCACTTCCTCTGGCAGTTCATTCCATATACGTACCACCCTCTGTGTGAAAACGTTGCCCCTTAAGTCTCTTTAAAGTCTTTCCCCTCTCATCCTAAACCTTTGGCCTCTCGTGCTGGGATTCCCCACCCCAGGGAAGAGACTTTGTCTATTTATCCTATCCATGTCTCTCATGATTTTATACACCTCCATAAGGTCACCTCTCAAGATCCGACACTCCAGGGAAAACAGTCCCAATCTATTCAGCCTCTGTTCAACCCCGAGCCTAGCTCAAATCCTCCAAACCTGGTAACTTTCTTCTAAATCTTTTCTGAACCATTTCAAGTTTCACAAAATCCTTCCGATAGGAAGGAGACCAGATTTGTAAACACTATTCCAAAAGTGGTCTGTACAGCTGCAACGTGACCTCCCAACCCCTGTACTCAATACTCTGACCAATAAAGGAAAACATGCCGCCTTCACTATCATATCTACCACTTTCAAGGAGCTATAACCCTATACTCCAGGGTCTCTTTGTTCAGTAACACTCCTCAGGACCTTACCATTAGGTGTATAAGTCCTGCTAAGATTTGCTTTCCCAAAATGCCACTCCTCAGACCATTGACCCATCTAATCAAGATCCCATTGTACTGTGAGGAAATCTTTTTCACTGTCCACTACACCTCCAATTTTGGCGTTAACTCACTAATTATATGCCTCCTTTGTTCACATCCAAGTCATTGATATAAATGACAAAAAGTAGTGGATCCAGCACCGATCCTTGTGAGACTCCACTGGTCACAGGCCTCCAGTCTGAAAAGCATCCCTGTGGGCGGCATGGTGGCACAGTGGTTAGCACTGCTGCCTCACAGCGCCAGAGACCCGGGTTCAATTCCCGCCTCAGGCGACAGACTGTGTGGAGTTTGCACGTTCTCCCTGTGTCTGCGTGGGTTTCCTCCGGGTGCTCCGGTTTCCTCCCACAGTCCAAAAGATGTGCAGGTCAGGTGAATTGGCCATGCTAAATTGCCCGTAGTGTTAGGTAAGGGGTAAATGTAGGGTTATGGGTGGGTTGCGCTTCGGCGGGTCGGTGTGGACTTGTTGGGCCGAAGGGCCTGTTTCCACACTGTAAGTAATCTAATCTAATCTAATCTAATCTAATCTAATCAACACGACCCTGTGTCTTCTGCGTTTGAGCCAGTTCTGCATCCAAATGGCTGGTTCTCCCATTCCATCAGATCTAATCTTGCTGAGCAGTCAGTGTCATGGTGGTGGGTTGCTTTATGGTCTGGAAGCCTGTAATGAGCAATATGCTGTCAGACCGGGTGCTGGGTCCATTGTTTTTTGTCATTTATATAAATGATTTCTATGTGAATATAGGAGCTATAGGTAATAGGTTTACAATAGACCACAACATTGGAGCTGCAGTGGACAGCAAAGTTACCTCCGAGTACAATAGACTCAGATCAAATGGACTTAGGAGTGGAAGATGGAGTTTAGTTTAGATAAATGTCAGCTTCTGCATTTTGGAAAAGCAAATCAGGGCAGGACTTATACACTTAATGGGAAGGTCCTGGGGAGTGTTGCTGAACAAAGAGACCTTGGAGTGCAGGTTCATATTTCCTTGAAAGTGGAATCATAGATAGGCAGGGTAGTGAAGAAGGTGTTTGGTGTACTTGCCTTTATTGGTCAGTGCATTGAGTACAGGTGTTGTGATGTCATTTTGAGGATCTACAGCACATTGATTAAGCCACTTCTGGAATTCTGCTTGCAGTCCTGGTCTCCCCACTATCGGAATAATATTGTGAAACTTAAAAGGATTCAGAAAAGATGTGCATAAATATTGCCAGGGTTGGTGGTTTGAACTATAGGGAGAGGCGGAATAGGCTGAGGCTGCTTTCACTGGAGCATTGGATGCTGAGAGATGACCTTCAGAGGTTGATAAAATCGCGAAGGACATGAGTAGGGTAAACAGCCAGGGTCTTATCCCCAAGGTCAAGTGAGTCCAAAACTAGAGAGCGCAGGCTTAACGTGTGAGGGAAAAGATCTAAAAGGGATCTTAGGGGCAATGTTTCAAGCTGAGGCGTGGTAAGTGTATGGAATGAGCTGCCAGAGAAAGTCTGGAGGCTGGTACAATTACAACATTAATAAAGGTATCTCATTGGATATGTGGTTATGAAAGGTTTGGAAGGATATGGGCCTGGTGCTGATATAAGGGACGAGGTTAATTTAGGATATCTGGTCGGCATGGACAAGTTGGACTGAAGGGTCTGTTTCTGTGTTGTACATATCTATGACACTAATAAATTAAATTTAAGATTGAGTTCTCTTTTATGGAGAGTTAGCAAAAGGTCAGATATTTCTCCTTGAAGCTGAGAAGTTTAAGCAGTGATTTCGACCAGGAGTTGATTTGTTTCCAGGATACTCCATTTACAGAGAGACAGAATGAGAAATTTTTAACGTCGCAATTTTTAGTAACTACTTTCAGGTAACTGGCGAATAATGCAGGGTAAAAATGTGAAGATTATTTTACTCACTAGGTTCTGAGCATCTGGAACAGTTTGATCGACAGCTGGATGCAGATTCAATAGTTATTGTCAAAACAAATTTGGAATATAACTTTAAGTAAGGATTTGGAGGGCTACAGTCAAATGGGAGGTGAGTTGGGACTGACTGTCGCCATCTCCAGAGGGAGAGAGCAAAGCCCCAGTGGATTTAATAGTCCCCAGCCCCTATGCTCTGTGATACTGCCCCATTCACTGTGAATGAAGAAGCTCACCCCAGGGCACAGCCATAGAGATATACAGCATGAAAACAAAACAGTTTGGTTAAACTTGTCCATGACGACCAAATATCCCAAACTAATCTAGTCCCATTTGCCAGCACTTGGCACATATCCCTCGACATCCTTCCTATTCATATACCCATCCAGATGCCAAATGGTATAATTGTACCAACATCCACCACTTCCCCTGACAGAAGGTTCCATTCACGCACCAACCTTAGTGTGAAAAAAGTTGCCCCTCGGGTCCCTTTTAAATCTTTCCCCTCTCATCTTGAACCTATGCACTCTTTCTGGACTCCTCCACCCTAGGGAAAAGACCTTGTCTATGTATCCCATCCATTCCCCTCATGATTTTATAAAACTCTGAGGTCACCCTTCAGCCTTCGATTAACCTGGGAGGAGCCCACCACTTATCACAATGGGGCCCGGCTGATTGACGCAGCTTCAGACCAATAGGAGCGTTGGCGTGATCTTCCAGCCAATGGAAGTGAATGAGCTAGGTCCAGAAGGCCAACCCGTGACCCTGAGCTGTGCAGGCGCTGTGTCACTGTGACGGAGGGGGGACTCGGTGATTGTGAAGGGACTGGGAGAGACAGCAAAAACTGGGGGACAAATTGAGTTAGTGTGGACTGGGAGGGTTTATGAACACACGGTTTCAGGCTGATAGACCTGAATTAGAAATTCTGGGTAAATTAGAACCAAAAGAACCGCGGGTGCTGTTAATCTCACACAACAACCAAAAGGTACTGGTAAAGCTCAGCTTGTCTGGCAGCATTTGTGCAGAGAAGTCAGAGCTAACATTTCGGATCCGATTGCCCTTCCTCAGAACTGATGCGACTGAGGAAAAAAAATGTCTGTTTATATACAGAAGGTAGGGGTTAAGGAGTAAATGATAGGTGGTGATAAAATCCAAAGAAAGAGATGGGAGCAGTTGGACAAAGGAGTGGATAACGATCTGGCTGGGGGAGGGTGAATAGCTGTTAATGGGGACTGTTAGTGGTGAACCATAGGTAGTGTATAATGGCAGGCAATGTAATAACAAGGCCTGGTATGTGGGATAGGGGGCAAAGGAACTAGGATGTGGGAGAGATCAGGACCTAAAATTATTGAATTTGATATTGAGACCAGAGGGATGCAGGGTCCCCAAGTAGAAGATGAGGTGTTGTCCTTCCAGCTTGCGTTACAGTGTGGTGCTGAAAAAGCACAGCGGGTCAGGCAGTATCCAGGGAGCAGGAGAATCGACGTTCTGGACGTAAGACTTTTATCAAGAATGCCGGGGTTGGGGGGAGGTGGTAAGAGGGATGACAGATAAATAAGAGGGATGTGTGAGGTTGGTGGTAAGGGAGCTAGGAAGGCAATAGGTGGAGGTAATGATGAGAGAGTGGAATGGATAATTGGAAAGGAAGATGGACAGGTGGGACAGTTGAAGAGGCCAGTGCCGAGTTGGAGGGTTGGATCTGGGATAAGGTGGGGGAGGGGAGATGAGGAAACGTTGATGCCGTGTGGTTGAAGTCTCCCAAGGTGGAAGATGAGATGTTCTTCATCCAGGCGTCGGGTGGCTGGGATTTGGCAGTGGAGGAGGCCCAGGACATGCATGTCCATGGCGGAGTTGGAGGGTGTGGTACAGTGGTCGGCCACAGGGCGGTGGGATTGGTTGGTGCGTGTGTCCAAGAAATGTTCCCTGAAACATTCCGCAAGTTGGCGTCCTGTCTTCCCAATGTAGAGGAGACAACGTCGAGAGCAAATGTGAGGTATTTGGATGTGCCAGGGAAACATCTAGATGGATGTGGAAGGATCCTTTGGTGCCTTGGATGAAGGTGAGGGGGGAGGTGTGGGCACACGTTTTACACCCCTCGCAGTAGCAAGCGAAGGTGCCGGGAGTGGATGGTGGGTTTGTGTGAATCATGGATCTAAAGCGCGAGTTGCAGAGGGAATGATCTAATCGGAACTTTGAAAGGGGTAGGGAGGGAAATATATCTCTGGTGGGGTCTGATTGTAGGTAGAAATGGTGGAGGGTGATGTGTTGTACCTGGGTGGAAGGTGAAGACTGGGGGGTTCTATCCTTGTTATGGTTGGAGGGGTGGGGTTCAAGGGCAGAGTGGAGGAGATACACTGGAGGGTATTGTTGACGACATGGAAGGGGAAATTGTGAATCCTTGAAAGAGGAGGCCATTTGGTATGTTCTGGAGTGTTCTGCCAGCTTGCATCAAGATTCAGTGGAACACTGCAGTAAGCATGAGACAGAGATGTTGGCCAGGGTACAGGCTCGTGTGTTAAAGTGGCAAGCAACTGGAAGCTCAGGGTCTTTTTTGCAACAGAACGTAGATCATCAGCTGCCATTTCCACCACCTCCACTGAGATGCTGCTAGACACTGGTTCCTGTCCCCTCCATTAACAGCTATGCACGCTCCCAGCCAGATCATTATCCACTCCTTTGTATTTCCAAATGTTCCTGTCTCTCTTTGCGCTCCAACCCCTATTTCCTGCAGTCCAAAGATATGCAGTTTAGGTGAATTGACCAAGCTAAATTTCCCGTAGTGTTCAGGGATGTGCAACTTAGGGGGCATTAATCGGGGAAATGCAGAGCAATAGGGTCGGGGAATGGGTTTGGGTGGGATACTCTTCAGAAGGTGGGTGTTGGCTTGTTGGGTCAAAGCCCTATTTCCACACAGTATTTGGGAAAATTAGCATTCCTACAATCGGTTCTGAGGAAGTGTCACTGGACCCAGAATGATCCTTGGTGTTTGCAGAAGGTGGAAAGGGGAAAGGGGAGAGTGGCAGCGGAAACAGGATGAAATGATTCAGCGTTGACTGGGAGGTGGTATTGAAACTCTGTGCAGGTCGCTAGTCCTGAATCAGAAACTCCTGCTCCCACGTTTGCAGCAAATGGGAAAATGGCTGTCGGCCTCAGGCAGTGATAGGTCCTGGGTTATGGTCGCCATCTTTATTGGGGTCAAGGTACAGCGAGGCATATGCACATGTTCTCTTCCTGGGTGGGGGAGGGCGGGGCGATTTGAAGAGAAGCATTTACACATCAATCACATACCAGAGAAATATTTGTCTTTACTATTCATCCTGCACTGACAGTGAGTTTTGTTTTGTGAATTCATTTTATAGGATATTAATTGAGAACAATTGAGGCCAGAATCTTAAAAGCATGTTTCTACAGTCAGCGGAGTTATCAGGATCTGAATTTCATTGGCATTTAACTGTGGAAGGAGAAAGCTTTGGCTGTTCTGCTTGTGGGAAAGTATCTCATTTTTTGTCAAGCAAAAAGCTAAAAGATGTTCAAATTCGTGATTGGACACCCTTGGAGTATATGCTCTGTCTTGGGTCCTGCAGCTGAGGAAGGAGAAATTAGCCTGAGAGGGAGCACAAATTTATCTAAATTATACTTTGTCTCTTTGTAGGACCTGTCAGATGTAGACCCAGTCACCCACTTCATGATGTTAATCTGTAAACTCCTTATTCTCAATTGCCTGCAACCATCTCATTGAAATTCCTTATGGACTCAAATTCCAGCAACTTTTCAGTTGGAATGTTCCAGATCCTGATAACTGTCTGTTCATCCAGAAACTGCTGAAGTCCATGTTGACTCTGGGGTTACAAATGGCTGAACTGAAAGATGAGGTGCTGTTCCTGAGCTCCCATTGAGATGCATTGGAACAGTACAGGAGGCTGAGGGCCGTGTTGGTGTGAGAAGACAATGAAAATGACAGGGCTGCACTGTGAGGGCTGCTTGGCTCAATGAGAGTGTTTTGGAGCTGGGTGGAAACAGAGTGCAGTGAGACAGGGAGAAGGTAAAGCTGAAACTCAGGTTTAGTTCAGGCCATTCGTAAAGTCCCAGTCCCAGTGGGAACTGCCAATTTGTAAGCAATGCTGCGGAATATTTCTTAACAGTTTTTAAAGTATAACAACAGTTTAACTAATGATCAGGGCTTTTGATTATAATGGAAATGTTTGAAGTGAAGGAACATGGCTAGCTTATTTGAATTCTCCTAATGAGAGTAACTAACTGAAACTAGAGAGCCGCTGTGATAGGAGACCTCAGTCACGTGGTGTGCTCCTCTTGTACAATGTGGGAAATTAGGGACGTTTCGTGTTCCTGATGGCTATGTGTGCAGGAAGTGTGTGCATCTGCAGCTATTGGGAAACTGTTTCTCAGACCTCGAGCTGTGAGTGGACTCGCTGTGGAACATCTTCAATACTGAGAATGCTATGGACAGCACGTTTAGTGAGTTAGTCACACTGCAGGTGAGGATTACACAGGCAGAAAGCGAATAGTTGACCATGAGATGAAGTAAAAGACTCAGGAAGGGAGTGCAGGAGTCCCCAGTGATCATTCCCCTTCTCAAACAGAAACAGATATACCACTTGGGATTCTGTAAGGGCGGGAATAGGTGGGGTGGCCTCTCAGGGGAAATCAGCAACAGACAGGTTCATGACACCACAGAGAGCTCTGCTACACAGAACGGGAGGAAAGAGAGTGGCCGGGCTATAGTGACAGGGGATTCAATAGTCAGGGGCACAGACAGGCACTTCTGTGGCCACACTCATGCATTCAGGATGGTATGGTACCTCCCTGGAGCCAGTATCCATGATATCGTGGATAGGCTACAGGACGTTCTGGAGCTGGAGGGTAAACAGCCCGTGGTTGTAGAACACACAGATATCAACAGCATCTCTAAACAAAGGCATGAGGGCCTAAATACTGGATATAGGGAGATCAGGGATACAGTAAAATGTAGATCCTGAAATGTAATAATGTCAGACTTATTCCCAGTGCCACGTGTTAGTGAGAGCAGGAATAAGAGGATAGATCAGCTGGATGTGTGGCTGGAGAAAACCTACCAGTGCATGGTTTAGATTCTTAAGGCACTGGGACCGTTTCTGGGTGGGATCCCTACCAGCCTGACCGGTTACCCCTGGGCAGGGCTGGGAGAATTCTCCTGGTGGGGGCTTTTGCCAGTCCCATTGGTGAGGTATCAGTTAATCTGGCAGGGGGGTGGGAGCTAAAGTGAGGATTAGATGAGTCTGATTCAGGTCAGGAAATGTGAAGTAGAATATTAGTGATATATTCAGCTGCTCAGAAAGCCAATGGAAAAGAGGATTAAAAGAGGATTGAGTCCCTCTTCATCCATCAGTCCTGACATCCCAGGAATCAGAGTCAACAAAATATGGAGCTGTACAGCTCTCTGACCCTAAGTGCTTCAGCAAAATGGTGGTAATCTGCAGTAAAAACGAAAAGTGCAGATGCAGTAGCTTTGAAGCAGTGTTTACATGATCACACCAGGCATGTGTGCTTGATGAGCAGTGTGGACAAGATGGGGACATTGCGTTCAACAGTTTTACACCAGAGACTCTGATCCCATTTTATTCTGTATTTCTCTGTGATTCCCTCTTTTCAGAAGCAGGCAGGAGTGGGAAGCAGTGGAGAATGTAAATGATACGAGACCTTCATAGTGAGAGGATTCGAATACAGGAGTTGGGATATCCGTCTGGAAGTGCCTTGGTGAGACAACATCCGGAGTACTGTCTGTACCTTTGTCCCCCTTTCCCAAGGAAGACTGTCCTGGTTATTGAGAGAGAGTAAAGGAGGGTCACCAGACTGACTCCTGGGATGAGGAGATAGTTAAGGGCTGCAGACGCTGGAACTCAGAATCTGTACAATGTGGATCTGGAGAAGCGCAGCAGGTCAGGCAGTATCAGAGGAGCAGGAAGGTTGACGTTTTGGATCAGGACCCTTGGTCAGTCCTGATGAATAGTCCTGACCAGAAAAGTCAACTTTCCAGCCCCAGCGTATTCATGCTGGTCATCAAGCAGCTATTTATTCTAGTCCCACGATCTGGCACTCAGCATCTAACCGATATTGTAGTGCTTGGTGTGATCATCTCAATACTTCTTCAAGGCTGCAATGTTTCCTGCATCTGTCACCATTTCAGATGCTGTCAGACCTGCTGAGGATCTCCAGCACTTTTTGTTTTTCTTTCAGATTTCCACCATTTTGCTGAAGCACTTAGAGTCAGCGAGTTATACAGTACGGAAACAGACCCTTCAGTCCAACTTGCCCATATCGGTCAGATATCCTAAACTGATCCACTCCCATTTGGGACCAGTTGGCCTGTATTACTCTGTACACTTTCTATTCATGTACCTCTCCAGGCGCCTTTTACATGTTGTAATTCTACCTGCGTCCATCATTCCTATGGCAGCTCATTCCATACCCACAACAACCTCTGAGTGAACAGTTTACCCCTGAGGTCCCTTTGAAATCTTTCTCCTCCCACCTTAAACCCAAGGCCATCGAGTTTTGAACTCCCTGACACTCGGCTATTGGCTATTCATCCTATCTGTATAAGAAAGGGAATGGTTGGCCATCAGATGAAGTAAAAGACTCAGGAAGGGAGTGCAGGAGTCCCCAGTGATCATGCCCTTCTCTAATAGAAACAGATATTCCATTGGGATTCTGTAAGGGTACCTTCTGTAAGGTCATCCCTCAGTCTTGGACGTTCCAGAGAAAAAGCCCCACCCTATTCAGCCTCTCCCTTTAACTCCACAAACCTAACAATAACCTTGTAGGTATTCTCTGAAACCTTTCAAGTTTATTAAAACAGAGTCATAGAGATGTACAGAATGGAAATGCACCCTTCGGTCCTACTCGTCCATGCCAAGCAGCTCATTTTATACATGCACCACACTCTGCGTGAAACAGGTTGTCCCTATGGTACCCTTTAAGTCTTCCCCTCTCATGTTAAGCCTATGCCCTCTAGTTTGGACTCCCCTAGCCTGGGGAAAGCAACTGTGACTAGTCACATTATTGTCGCTCCTCGTGATTTTGTAAACTTCTAAAATGCTACCCACATTGTTCAGTGCTCCGAGGAAAATAACCACAGCCTATTCAGCCTTTCCCTGTGGTTCACATGTTCCAATACTGGCAACACCGTTGTGAATATTTTCTGAACTCTTTCAAGTTTCTCAACGTCTTTCCTATAGCATGGAAACCGGAACTGAAAGCTTTATGGGCATTCCAAATGTAGCCGAGTCAATAAACTGTACAACCAAAACATGATCTCCAAACTTCTATACTCAATACACTGCCCAGTAACAGCTAGCATACCAAACACCACCTTCACTTACCTGTCTACTTTCAACCCCACATTCAAGGAACTATCAACCCACATTCCATGGTCTATTTCATCATCAACACTTCCCAGGAACTTGTCATTATGAGGTTGAGTCCTATTCTGGTAACATCTTTCTGAAATCAAGGAGGCGAGAATTTAATGCATTATAGGGCCTCACCAATGCACTATACAGCCACAACGTGACATCCTAATCCCCATACTCAGTGACAGAATCCCTACAGTGTGTAACATGAGGCCATACCAACCATCTGAAAAACATCCCACCCTAAACCTGTAACCAAATATTTCCCACAGCTAATCCACCTAGTCTGCATGTCTTTAGATTGTGGGAGGAAACTAGAGATGCTTCTAAGGCAGGATTTGAGGAGCATACGTTGGGAGCATAGGCTGTCAGGGAAGGATGTGGTGGAAATGTGGAACTTTTTCAAAGAGCAGATACGACGTGTCCATGATATGTATGTACCTATCAGGCAGGAAAGAAATGGTCGTGTGAGGGAGCCTTGGTTGACGAGAGAGGTTGAATGTCTGGTAAAGAGGAAGAAGGAGGCTTACATAAGGTTGAGGAAACAGGATTCAGACAGAGCAGTTGAGGGATACAGGATAGCCAGAAGGGACCTGAAGAAAGGGATTAGGAGAGCTAAGAGAGGGCCTGACGGGATATATCCTAGGATTATGTGGGAAGCAAGAGAGGAAATTGCAGTACAGTTGGCAATGATCTTCTCGTCTTCACTGGCAACGGGGGTGGTACCAGGGGACTGGAGAGTAGCGAATGTTGTGCCCCTGTTCAAAAAAGGGAATAGGGATAACCCCGGGAATTACAGGCCTGTTAGTCTTACTTCTGTGGTAGGCAAAGTAATGGAAAGGGTACTGAGGGATAGGATTTATGAGTATCTGGAAAGACACTGCTTGATTAGGGACAGCCAGCACGGATTTGTGAAGGGTAGGTCTTGCCTTACAAGTCTTATTGAATTCTTCGAGGAGGTGACCAAGCATGTGGATGAGGGAAGAGCAGTGGATGTAGTGTACATGGATTTTAGTAAGGCATTTGATAAGGTTCCCCATGGTAGGCTTATGCGGAAAGTCAGGAGGCATGGGATAGAGGGAAATTTGGCCAATTGGATAGAAAACTGGCTAACCGGTCGAAGGCAGAGAGTGGTGGTAGATGGTAAATATTCAGCCTGGAGCCCAGTTACAAGTGGAGTTCCGCAGGGATCAGTTCTGGGTCCTCTGCTGTTTGTAATTTTTATTAATGACTTAGATGAGGGAGTCGAAGGGTGGGTCAGTAAATTTGCAGATGATACGAAGATAGGTGGAGTTGTGGACAGTGAGGAGGGCTGTTGTCGGCTGCAGAGGGACTTAGATATGATGCAGAGCTGGGCTGAGGAGTGGCAGATGGAGTTCAACCCTGCCAAGTGTGAGGTTGTCCATTTTGGAAGAACAAATAAGAATGCGGAATACAGGGTTAATGGTAGGGTTCTTAGTCAGGTGGAGGAACAGAGGGATCTTGGGGTCTATGTACATAGATCTTTGAAGGTTGCCACTCAGGTGGATAGAGTTTGTAAGAAGGCCTATGGAGTATTATCGTTCATTAGCAGAGGGATTGAATTCAAGAGTCGTGAAGTGATGTTGCAGCTGTACAGGACTTTGGTTAGGCCACAGTTGGAGTACTGTGTGCAGTTCTGGTCGCCTCACTTTAGGAAAGATGTGGAAGCTTTGGAGAGGGTGCAGAGAAGATTTACCAGGATGTTGCCTGGAATGGAGAGGAAGTCGTACGAGGATAGGTTGAGAGTTCTCGGCCTTTTCTCGTTGGAACGGCGAAGGATGAGGGGTGACTTGATAGAGGTTTATAAGATGATCAGAGGAATAGATAGAGTAAACAGTCAGAAACTTTTTCCCCGGGTACAACAGAGTGTTACAAGGGGACATAAATTTAAGGTGAAGGGTGGAAGGTATAGGGGAGATGTCAGGGGTGGGTTCTTTACCCAGAGAGTGGTGGGGGCATGGAATGCGCTGCCCGTGGGAGTGGTAGAGTCGGAATCATTGGCGACCTTTAAGTGGCATTTGGATAGGTACATGGATGGGTACTTAATCTAGGTTAGAAGTTCGGCACAACATCGTGCCTGTTCTGTGCTGTATTGTTCTATGTTCTATGTTCTATGTTCTAGAGTACCCAGTAGAAGCCCAGGCAGACACACAGAGAGAGAATGTGCAAACACTACACAGAGTGGAATTAAATCCAGGTCATTTTATTGATTCGTGCACTGAACAATAAAGGTCTGTATCTGAAATGCCACCTTCAACACCTGATCTCCCTGAAACTCTACTTTGCTGGAACTGTGCAGTTGTTCTGAGCCTTTGGAGGAATTGAAAGGGAGGAGGAGAAAAAGGGAACAGGGTTGAGTTGTAGATCTATAAAAAAAATACTCCAGCCCACCTCTCTGTCTCTGTTCACTTCCCTCTCTGTTCCCTTTCTCTCTATTCCCCCTATTAAACAAATTCTCCCCCCGTCCCCAACTCTGTCCCACCCCCTTTTCCCCGTCCCAATCTGCCACCAACCCCCTCTGCCACCAAACTCCTCCTCTGTTCCCCTCGTGTCCCGCCCCCTCGTGTCCTGCCCCCTCACCCCATCTTCCCTCTCACCCGCCCCGCAGGGAAAAGACCTTGTCTATTTATCCTATCCATGCCTCTCCTGATTTTACAAACCTCTGTGGGGTCACCCCTCAGCCTCTGATGCTCCAGGGAAAATAGTGTATTCAGCCATTCCCTGTAGCTCAAATTCTCCCACCCTGGTAACATCCTTGTAATTCTTTTCTGACCATTTTCAAGTTTCACCACGTTGTTTTGATAGGAGGAGACCAGAGTGGCACGGAATATTTCAATCGTAGCATAAATATTGTCCTGTGCAGCCGCAATATGACCTCCAAGCTCCTATAATCAATGCTCTGACAAATAACGGAAACCATACCAAACACCTTCCGCTCTATCCTATCTAACTGCGAGACTACTTTCAAGGAGCTATGAACCTGCATTCCAAGGTCTCTTTGTTCAGCAACACTCCTCATTACCTTAGCAGGACTTCTACACTTAATGCTAAGATTTGCTTTTCCAAAATGCACCACATTACATTTTTTTTTCGAAATTGAACTCCATCTACCACTCCTCAGCCCATTCGCCCATCTGATCCAGATCCCGTTGTTTTCTTAGGTAATCTTTTTCACTGTATACTACACCTCCAATTTTGGTGTCATCTGCAAACTTACTAACAATACCTCCTATTTTCGCATCCAAATCATTTATATTAATGATGAAAAGTAGTGGATCCAGCACTGATCCTTGTGACACTCCACTGGTCACAGGCCTCCTGTCTTAAAAGCAACCCTCCACCACCACACTCTGTCTTCTACGTTTGAGCCAGGTCTGTATTCAAATGCCAAGTCCTCCCAGTATTCCATGAGATCTAACCTTGCTAACCAGTTCCCATGAGGAACATTGTCGAACGCCTTACTGAAGTCCATGTAGATCATGTTCACCGCTCTCCCCTCATCAATCCTCTTTGTTACTTCAGTAAACTCAGTCCAGATCGTGAGACATGATATCCCGTGCACAAGCTGTTATTGATATCCAGGACTTGACTCTGTACATTGGGATCTGTGACGCCCATTTATTGGAGTTACTATTCTGGATAAAGTTCATGTACACCAGCTTTGTGTTAGTGACTATGTATTGAGTCTTCCTTTGAAATGCAATCCCTATATCCCTAACCCCCCTCCCACCTGCTATGTCCCCACCATCCCCACCGTAGACAGTAAGTGGGAGGAGCTCATGGAGTTTCCATATGTGTGAGATTGAGAAAATCCTATCTCCTGGCTGTCCCTGCCTGAGTCTCCAAACAGAACCTTCCTGTAGTTTCTCTCCTGTTAGACTCTCCAATTGCTCAGTTTGTCCAGGATCCCCTCTTGCTGCTGTACTGTTCCTGTCGCTCACTGACCTGTGCATCCCCCAGTGTCCTCCACATTCATTCATTGTTTACAATCCCATTGCCACGCCCTCTCCAGCCCCGCCCCCTTCACTCTATTGGGCAGCAGCTGCTGTCAGTCACCCAAGCTCATGTGTGATCTGGAGCACGTGCTGTAGGAGGGGTGACCTGTGCACGGACGCGATGCTGGCCAATTGTCTGATTATGTGCAGGGCGGGTCAGTGCCAGGACGGGAGGCTGGGGGTGTGTGGGATTATTCTGTCATTGGCAGCTCCCTTCCTCTAGGAGCAGGAGCCACAGGAATGAGCACTCTCTTGGTATCCTGGCAAGTGATCAGAGTATCAGAGGGGTCGCGTTTTGCAGAAAGATATCCAAACTCCTTTGTGAAGATACAGGATTATTATGGAAAGGGTCAAGGATGGACTTGCAATTAAATTTCTAATTTGGTTCGTTTTAGTTCAACCAGTTAAGGTTTGCCAGAGTGTGCAGGAAGGAATGTGTGCAGGATGGTTCTCATCCGAGGGTGGGGGTGGGGAAAATAAATTAGGTGGTTCCAGTTTGGGGAAAAAAATCAGTGTGGTTCTGACCAGAATGGAAGCTCTAAAAGGTGAGGGGGAGGGTGGGGAAGGGGAAAGATTCACCAACACCCAGTAGACTTCGAGTCAGACTCGTTGACTTGGTTCTTAGTCTGCAGACAAGACCTAGGAAACAAAGAGGAGAGAAAGTGTGAAAGCTGGGTGTGGAGGAAAGAAGTGGTCTTCAGTTCACAAGAGAGAGAAATTGTGAGACTGAGATTTAAAGCTTTGGGGAAACAAGGAAACTGCAATTTAATACTATCATTGTTTGATAAAGTTCCATCCTGTATTAACAGTGGTGACTTATTTTCTCTGTAGGGTACTGAAAGGGTAGATTTACGTTTGAGAAATTCAAATTGAACTTCATATTCAGATCTGATGGTTACTGGATCGGTGCTGATCTGGATATCATTGACCTTTTCATCTGGAAGCAAAGGTGTGCATTCTGTCCTTCAGCGAATGTTTCAAATGTCAGTGCGACTGGACAAAGTACTGAGACACAGCTAAGTCTATGTTACCGTGGTGACTGTGCAGAGAGAGTTAATTGTTTTTAAAAGTCTTAAAAATCATGGCACATTTCCCAGGAAATATTAGGCCACAGGTTTGTTTTGTATGAGGACAAGTCTTTAATTAATCATGCAACCAGAAAGACACATGGATACTTGCACCATAGAAAAACTATGAAAATGGGATTGTTGTACAGGAGTTAATTCTCGATTCTGGCTTGTAATCCATTAGTGTTTTCATATTAGTTCTGGTGCCTTGGGGAAACCCTGGAAATGTGATGAATGCAGTGTAGGTTTCAGTTATTAAACTGTAAAACGTGCAGAAGAAATTTACAAGGATGTTGCCAGGGCTAAAGATTCGGAGTTACAGGTTGGACAAGAGAAGATTTCTTTGTTTAGAGCAGGGGAAACCGAGGGAGAATCTTTTCTAGAAGTGTATAAGACCATGAGAGGTATGGGCAAGGGGAATGCACTCTGTCTTTTTCCCAGGAATCAAGGACTGGAGGGCATCAGTTTAAGGTTAGATGAGAAATTATGAAAGGGAACCTGAGAGGCAACTGTTTTACGCAGAGGGTGGTACGTATATGAAATGAGCTGCCAGTGGAAGTGGTTGAGGTGGGTACATTAACAAGATCTAAAAGACATTTGGACAAATACATGGATAGCAGAAGGTCAGAAGCATATAGGCCAAGTGCAGGGAAATGGGGTTAGCATGGATGGACATTTTGGCCGGCATGGGGCAAAGGGACTGTCTCTGCTGTAGGACACGTTCACTCCAAGTATATTTTCTATTTCTCCCGCTATCTCTGGTAGCACCCTGGGATGTATTCCATCTGAGCAAGGAGACTTGTCTACCTTTAGCTCCATTAGCTTGCCCAGCTCTAACGCTTTCATGATAATGGTTGCTTCTTGGTCCTCACCTTCCTTAGTCTCCTTACCAATTACTGGCATGTTTTTCCTATTCTCCATTGTAAAGACTGACTGCTGAGTACTCATATTCCTGAACCCTGCTGGATAGGAATAACTGGGCACAGAACTCTGAGAGGTCTTTCAGTCTTTATTGATGAGACATGGCAGTTACCTGTATGCCTGATGAAGGGCTTTTGCCGTCGATTTTACTGCTCCTTGGATGCTGCCTGAACTGCTGTGTTTTCCAGCACCATTCTAATCTAGACTCTAGTTTCCAGCATCTGCAGTCATTCTTTTTACCTAGTTATCTGGATATTGTGCATGCAAAACACTTCCAGGCAGCATCAGGTAACTCCCCGCCTGTCCGATGTACGACTCCAATTCTTATACCTTCGTAGTTTGTGGTTTTGAATGGACGCTGTCTCTCAGTATTATCTCCATGGCAATGGCAGTTAAAAAGTCGAGTGCAGCTAAGCACTTTGTGGTTAAACCACATATCCCTCACCCACGCCCCTGTGGCTCAGTCAAGTGTCTGACAGGAACTTCAGTTTCAGTCGGGCTGTCTGTCAGGATTCTGATCTGGAAGAACTGGTGTTGGACAATGTGGGCAAAGTTAAAACCACACATCATCAGGTTATACTGCAACAGGTTTATTCGGAAGTACAAGCTTTTGAAATGTGCTGTGATTTTTAACTTTATCAGGTTCAACTCTATGCTAACAGTTGAGTGCTTCAACAATTACAGAGGCCATATGTTCTCCATACAATAGCAGTGTAAACTGCTATTCTGTCCCTGGGGATAGCTACTCATCACTTTTCTCCCCCAGTCCCATCTAGCTTTCTGTTGATCTTTAAAGTTTTTTCCAATCTCTAGTTTCTCGCTGGTCTTTGCCAAGTTGTATGCCTTCTGTTTCAATTTGATAGACTCCCTTATTTCCTTAGCCACCCATGGCAGATTACTACTTTTGCTACAGTCTTTCCTTTTCACTGATATATACTTTTGCTGAGCAGTTTGAAAAATTGCATTGACATTCGTCCACTGTCCGTCAACTGTCCCACCATAAAGTCTTTGTTTCCAGACTGCATTAGCCAACTCCTGCCTCATCCTATCGTAGTCTCCTTTGTTTAAGCACAGGATCTTTGGATTGGATTTAATCTTCCTGCTTTCCATCTGTATTCTAAATTCAACCATACTTATCACACGTCTTTTGTCAGATTATAAGGTGAGGCGATGTTCCCTGGGTGTTTTGGTTTTCATTATCAGAGACCTTGGCTTTGTAATAAAGTACAGGATAGATATTCTCAACAGAATATTCTGGACGGTGTAAATGTACGACACAGTCTAAAACCATAAATCACCGTCTCCCCTCAGTTTAAAATTGCAAAATCATTATCTCCTACATGCTTCTTCACATCTAAGTTTGGAACGCTAATCCACCTGACTATCCTGCTGTTTCCGAAAATCTCCTTTGGTGAAGGTGGTGAGTTTTGGATTCAGCTTTCCAGTTATTACCGTAAGAAGATAAGCACTGGGCGCAGGAGAGGCAATGCAGCCCTTCGAACCAGCTCCACCATTCAATACGACGATGATTGAGCTCACCTCGGTCTCAGCTGGATTTTCCCGCCTGCTCTCTCTCACCCTTCAACTCATTGCAAATTAAACATATGTTTCCCTTCAGTAAATTTGCTCATTGTCCTGGCATCCACCGCAATTTGAACAGGGAATTTCTCAGATTCACAGCAGATTGAGATAGGTGCATTCTTCTTCATGAAAATAGAATAGAGTCTCTGTAGTGCAGAAACAAGGTATTCATCCATTGAGTCCACACCAACATTAGATTAGATTAGATTACTTACAGTGTGGAAACAGGCCCTTCGGCCCAACAAGTCCACACCGCCCCGCCGAAGCGCCACCCACCCATACCCTTACGTTTACCCCTTACCTAACACTACGGGCAATTTAGCATGGCCAATTCACCTGACCTGCACATCTTTGGACTGTGGGAGGAAACCGGAGCACCCACGCAGACACGGGGAGAACGTGCAAACTCCACACAGTTAGTCGCCTGAGGCAGGAATTGAACCCGGGTCTCTGGCGCTGTGAGGCAGCAGTGCTAACCACTGTGCCACCGTGCCGCCCATTATGATGAGTGTCTCATTCAGACTCACCCATTCCCTGTATTTCCCATGGTGAATGGCTTAACCTGCACATGCATGGACACTGTAGGCAACTTAGCATGGCCAATCCACCTAACCTGCAAATGGAGGAAAAAAACTGGAAGACCGAACAAAACCATGCAGGCACTGAGAGAATGTGCAAAACTCCACACAGTATCCTAAGGCTGGAATCAAACCTGACGCTGTGAGGCAGCAGTGCTAATCACTGAGCCACGTCTACTTAAAATCTGCTCCTCCTTATTAACTTCTCCAACCCCACAATTGGATGAATCTATGTTCCTTATGTCAGAAATCAGGTTTTGGAAGCAGATGTCTCAGTGAAACCCAGTGACAGCCCATATGTCCACTGTGTCTGAATGGGGATCCAATACCCAAAACCCTCCAACCCGCACTTTTCATTGACTTTCCAGGGACAGCGCTCCAGTGGCTTCATGGGTACTACAACTCACACAATCCCTGAGGCAGGGACCACACATGTATGGGGAAACCCGCCACTGTAAATGTACAGAATGTGGGCGTGTTTTGGAGCATGTGCTTTGCGGTAACTAGCGGAAAGCATTTCACACTGTGATTGGTTCGAGGACGAACGTATCTACTTATAGTATTGATCTGTTGGGGAGTCAAAGTGTCACCATACCCACGTGGGATCAAGTTCCATCCCCAATTCGTCATAACGCTGGGAATCGACCAATAGGAAACAGAAGGATCTGAGCCATTCTCCCAGACAGAAGGTTCTTCTTCTGCCCAGGATCTGCCACCTCCCTTTCTGTTTCCTTTTGTTTCATTCTGCTGTTATATTATTGACTTGCAGCAACTGAAGGGAAAGGAAGTGAACATAGAAAGGGTGCAGAGTCTAACCAGGGACGGGAAGTGGTGGCATGGATCTGTTTATCAGTAACACCATGAGAATGGGGAGGGTGTACATTCGGGGGTAGCAGAGTCAGAATGGTGGGAGAGAATAAGTTGGCTGGAGGGATGCAGCTTTGGGGGTGGGGGGGGGGAAGGGGAGAAAGATATTCCAGAGAAACGAGAATTGTCTGTTCTGAATTTCTAATCTGTACATATTCCTTTATACAGGATGCTAGATGGTGAAGATTTGCAGACTGAAATCTCAAAATCATGTACAAATCGTGATTAAGTTAACCAGCATTTGAAGAACCAAAGGTGGTGAATCATTTGGCCAAAATCCTGCAACATTCCCCCTCCCAGCATTCAGTCTATCTGCGCCAAATGGACTGCAAATGGTTCAAGACAGCAGCTCACTACCATCTTCTCAAGGGTAACTAGAGATGGGGAATAAATGCTGGCTGAGCCAGTGATGCCCATATCCTGGAAATGGTTTCTATCTCTCGTTGCTGAAACCCGGTTGATGTTACTGGGGGACGCTGAGTGCATCCTCCAGGAGGCAGAGCCATCACATTACCCCTGCCTCCACCCACTAAGTAACACAGCAATGAATCTGGAACATAAGGCAGTTAAACCAAAGAAGGACTTAGATATAGTTCTTCGAGGTAAAGTCATCGAAGGGGATTGGAGCATTGCAGGAACAGGAGACTGAGCTGGATGGTCAGCTGTTTCACATTGAATGGTGGAGCAGGATTGAAAGGCCGAATGGCCTTCTCCTGCTGCTATCTCCCAGGTATGTATACGCCATGGAGCCCGGGTAGGAAGAAGTAGGCAGGGCAGGAATTCCCCAGGAGATTGCACTTCCACATCAGGTTTCAGTGAGGGATGGTTTGATGGATTTTATTCAACAGTTGTCTTTGACACATGGTTTGTGAATTTGCTTGTTTTTAAAAAATGTAAAAGTTTACTCCGCAATAGATAAAAATAAATGAAAAGAAGCTATCTGAATATAACAGCTTTTCGAATTTCAAATGCCCTTTAGAACAAAATCATGTCTATTCCCGGACACCATCACTTTCCAGTTACTCAAACTCCAGGGAAACATTCGCTCCCTGTCTGAACCTTTGGTTTGATTTAACTGCTTTTCAGTTCTCATTCTGTGAGCTGTGAAGTGTTCCCCCCATTTCTCCTACCCAGAAGTGTTATCTCACACAGCTGAGCAACCTTCCCACCATCAGAATGGATTATTCCTTTTTTTTGCTTTTTGCTCGTGTATAATCACCAGCAGTAACACACCTGTGTAACTAATTGAATGTTTATAAACAAAGCCCATTATGGGCCAAGCAAACCATTACAAGTGACAGAGTGAGAAGGGACTAAATCAAAGTAGAGTTAGGGGTGAGGGGGCAGCGGTGGAGATAAAACAGTGTATCCCCTGCGGTGCCCACCTCTATCTAAAGGAATCGAGAGCATTGATACACACCACATGCTCCTTATCCAAGGACACCCTGCTGTGTAGCCTTTATCCTCAATCATAGACTAGAATCCCTACAGTGTGGAAGGAGAGCATTGGCCCATCAAATCCCACCGACCATCTGAAGAACATCACGCCCAGAACACGCCATCCCTGTAACACTGCATTTCCCATGGCTGATCCACTTAGTCTATACCTTCCTGGACACTGTGGAAAATTTAGCACGACTGGTCCACCTAACCTGCCCATCTTTGGACTGTGGGAGGAAACCAGTGCACTTGCAGGGGATCCACACTATCATGGGGAGAATGTGGGAACTCCACATTGACCAAGGCTGGACCCCAACCTTGTACGTGGTGCTGTGAAGCAGCAGTGCTACGATCATAACTTAAATCAAAACAGATGATCATTGCTTATTGTTACATTGCTATTTGTGGAGACTTACTGCTCAGAGAGACACCCTGAGGTTCAGAAAGTGGCAATATAAATTCTGTCAACTCCAGCCCAGTTCATGTGATTAACAACCACAACATTAATACTCCAATAGTGTCATCATGTACAAGGTCCTGTCCTGATGCTGATGAACAGTAACATTAGAATCAGAATCCTGCAGTGATGTGTGAACTCTACCCCACACGGAGCAGGTGGTTGACCACTTCCCTATGAGCACTCACTGGTCTCTCAGTCGTGTTGAAGACTCAGCAAATCTCTTGTCACACAGAGAGGGAAACAACTCCTACACAGTGTAAACCCGCTGCAGTCTCAGGGGACAGGATGAATAACTGAATCCTCTCTCCCACACTGAGCATCTGAATGGCCTCTCCCCTGTGTAGGCTCACTGGAGTCTCGGGGGGCAGGATGAGTCACTGAATCCCTTATCCCACACTGAGCATCTGAATGAGCTCTCCCCTGTGTGGGCTCACTGGGGTCTCAGCAATTTTTGTGAATCTCTCCCCACACTGGGAGCAAGTGAATGACCCTTCCCCAGAGTGAGCTCGCTGGTGTTTCAGCAGGTAACTGAGTGAATCCTTTCTCGCACACTGAGCAGGTGAATGGCATCTCACCGATGGGAATGCACTAATGTCTCTGCAGGAGAGAGATTTGAATGATTCCATTCCCACACACTGAGCAGGTGAATGACCACTCCCCAATGGGAATGCACTGATGTCTCCGCAGGTGAGAGATTTGAATGAATCCTTTCTCATAAATGGAGCGGGTGAAGTGTCTCAATCCGCTGTCCCCTCTCTGGTGCCTCAGCAGATTGTAAGATCGATGAAATCCCTTCTCGTACATGGGGCTGGTGAAAGGCCTTTCCCCAGTGTGACTGTGTCAGGCAGTGTCCCGCTAGAAGGGGTAAGTGAATTCCTTCCTACAGTCCCCACATTTACGCAGCCTCACCCTGGTCCAGTCACATTGGTGTCTTCGCAAATCACATGACCAGTTAAATATTCGACTGCATTAATAACATAGGAATGATTTCTCTGGGCTAGGAATACTGCTTTTCCCTTCCATATTACCAATAAGGATCAGGACCTGCGGTATTGGAAGATTCTGCAGTTGATGTGATGTTAAAGCTGAGTTTCTCAACTGGGAACTCTCTCCCTCTGTAAAACAAGGTTTTCCCTATCATTACTGCAACTCCCAACACCAGCTCTCCCTTCATTTCTCCTGAATTTCTAAATTTGGACTAATGCAATGACCTTAGTAATGTACCTTTCCCTCACTTGTTTCTGAAAGTAAATTAGGGCCATTTTGAATAACTTTATGCACTTTACCAGCAGAACTCGTACCTTCTCTGTCATTTACGATTTTTAAACCATGGGAAATTTGTTACCATCTCCGATGACAGGTATAATGCTCTGACCACTTCTCTGGAGCCAGTGTAAGTCAATTCTAACAATTTTCAATAGATTGCATCTGAACAGGAAGCCCACACAACAGTAGGAGCTCTGACACTCAATGCCCATTATTTAAGTTCTTGTTCTTAAAGCCCCTCATGAGTCTGGCAATCTGGCAATACAATTGAAGATATTTTATACAGTAACCTTATTCTCTCAATTGCCAGTTCCAGTCCATGAAGCAGCCAGTAACATGCATCAGTGAATTGAATTCTAACAATAGCATTGCCCTGGCAGAAGGAATTGAGGAGAATGAAACTGTCTTCTCTGGACTACCGAAACATGAAACACTTCAAATGAACAAAAATTTTAAAGAGATCAATATGGTAGATATAGTAAGGGTTTGCTCCCTGCCTGGTGTGTCTGGAATGAAATAATCACTAACTGTGGTATCTTTACCCAGCATCCCCTTTAGCAGCATGAGTGTTTAAGATTTATTTGCTGCGCTAATTCCATCTCCTGATCACTCCATTTGTAACTGCTGTAAAGTCTGTGGCCATGCAAATTTATAATATTTGATTCAATCCATCCCAAAGCCTTTCTGTATAAGTGTCTCACTTTTGTTCACCGAGACTCATTCAATCTGACCTCTTCTCAATCCCTGCTCTGATATTTCCTTAGAGGGCTCAGAATTAAATGTTCACAGAAGGACAAAAACAGTCTGATTGGCTGATCACCTCACTGAATGCCATTTTTTACCTTTACCCCATAAACCTTCCCATTCGTCCTCTTCCAATAACTGTTCAATTCTATTATCTTCATTGTACCTGGCTCCACCTCACTCTTTGGCAGTGCATTCCTGACCATAAACTTTCTCTGCATGAAAGCGTTTTGGCTCATGTCACATGTACTTCTTTTGTCAATCCCTTTACATCGGTGCCTCCTCATTATTGATTCTTTCATGAATGTGAACAGTTTCTCCCGATCAACTCTCACTAGATCCCCCTTGGAGGTATCTGTACCCACCATCCCCTGAGATTGTGAATATCATCTCTCCATGTCACAGGAGACCAGTGCGTGACCATTCAGGTGCTCTCTCTGTGGGACTGGGTTCAGTACACCATCCAGCCTCAATGTACTCCAGTGAACACATACTGGGGAGAGGCCATTCACCTGCTCTGAGTTTGTGAAAAAGTTCAATCAGATATCGAGCTTGATGAGACACCGGCGAGTTCACAAGTAACCACAGCGATTGGATTTGCTTTGTTTGTTCATGGGATCATGGCATCACTTGCTGGGCAGCATTTGTCATCCATTCTAACTGCCCAGGAGATGGTTCAGAGTCAACCACATTATTCAGGGTCTGGATTCACATGTCGGCTGGACCAGGTCAGAATTAACAGTTTTCTAGACCCAATAATATGAAGAGTTGTTTTCTGGTCTATTATTTCTGAAATGATAATGAATAATTTTTGCAGTTGAATTAAAAGTGAAAGACCAAAATGGGTTTTATTCTGATTGAGCCCGTCCTCCTGTTTCTCTCAGTTGTTATTGACAGTCTCATTCCCCTCACACCAGAACCTGTTCCAGAGAGTGTTACAGAAAAGGCAGAATGGTCAGCTGCAGCTGGTCACCTGACCGGTCACTGGACCCAAAGGTTCACTCTCCACAGATGCAGCCAGTTCTGTTGAATTTTTCCAGCAATTTCTGTTTTTGTTTCTGATTTCCCAGCATTTGCGATGATTAGTTTTTCAATATTCATCTTGTCTGTTGCAGAGGAGTTCATTGATAAATTTAGAGGGTTTTGAAAATTGCAAGTTAGGCCACAAATCAGACATGATCATCCTGAATGGAAGAGCAGGGTTGAAGGGCTGAATGGTCTCCTTCTGTTCCAATGAAAGTTGTCCATCTGCAGCTTGTGGAAACATTTCCCCTCACTGTTCACTTCACATCCAGTTCTAAATACACTGTTACTGACTGAACAAACCTGCTAATGTTCAGTGGTTCCCTCTCCTGCCACCCGGGTTTAACTCTCATCATGGAATGCTGTCTCGTATTACTGCAGGAATGCCCAGAAAGGACTCATCCTGGAGTCTGTATCCCCTGGGATCCAAAAGCCCCATTTAGTTCCTTCTTCCTATTTCATACTGGTTTTTGAACTTTCTGTTTCAATCGAATCGCCTGTCATGCTCTTCAATATGCCCATGTGGGTGGACTAGAGGCAGCTGGGATTTAATGAAGGGAAGTGGGGATTAGGCGGAAGCACGAGGAGCGGTGACAGCAAATAAAGCTCTCATTGTAATGGCAGAGTTTGTCCGTGACCCAGTGAGTGGTGAGGCACCTGAGATTGAATCTGCCTCCACCACAATCAGGGACTTGGGAAAACACTCAGACACTGACCTGTCCATCTGATTGTTAACTCAGACAAAAAGACAGAAAGAAAGAGTCACATTTCGATAGCACCTTTGATGACCTGGGAAATGAAACATGCTTCAAACCCAATGATTGCAACCTCAAATCTCTGAAAACACAGAGACAAAGCTTCCAACTTGTACCAGTTGTCTCTAAGCTTCCTTTTTTCTTGAGAAATGAGCTTTGAGCTGTTTAGCCATTCCTGGTGTTTGTAACCTCTGTGTCCTTGTAAGATGTATGACTGAACCTTTATTTTCCTGTTCCCTGTGAGCGATATTAGCAGCAGAAACAGGTCCTGACCTGTGAGGAGTTTCGCTGGGAGTATTTGTATTTACAAATTCATTCTCACCCTCACTTACTATGTGAAATTGGTGTAAAACAGAAGGAAAGGAGTGAGTGAGCACCCACAGAAACACCAAGGCAGCGTGTGTACCTGAGCTGAATGAACCCGGCATGAGAAAAATGTGACGACAATCATAACTAGTTACAATCACAGAATCCCTTAGGCGCACAAAGAGACTATTTGGTCCATCGAGTATGCAATGACCTGCTGTCTCACCCTACCTCCATAACCGCACATTTACCATGGTTAACCCAACCCACACTACAGGCCATGTTAGCGCGGCCACTCCAGCAAACGTGCACATCTGTGGGAGGGTAATAGATTATGACTAAGTGCTCAGAGTTGTGGATGAAGGCTCACAAATACTTGACTCTGACGCAAATGCTCTGTTTTTTTTTCAAAATAAAATCTGGGGGAAACTGCAGCGAGAAAGATTTCCGATTCTCTCATGAGGAAGAGAATTCAAAACTTGTGCCACTGACCCAGGGGGCACAGTGAAGTCACAGAGGTCTGGGAACCATCAGAACTGTAATAGGTTGTGAGCAAGGTGGGGTGAGACAAGAACAAAAAGACAAGTCTGTCGCACAGGCGAAGGAAGGAGAGATTAAGTAACAGAAATGGTAGTCGCTCAAGGCATTTGGGAATGGAGTTAGGACTGGGAAAGAAACAAGGAAACAAGTTGTGCAGCTGTCAAAGAAATACATTGAAAAACAGATTATAACAACATATAGGGCAGAGTTGTTGCTCTCATTGGTGAGTACAAAACGCTGTAAAGCCTGGGTCGTTCCATTACAGCCAACACATACAGGATGGACCAAGTAATCTCGATCTGTGCTGTAACTTACTGACACATTTATTCTGACATTTGGAATTCAGGTCGGATGATATTCATAAATTCTCAAATTGGACTTGAGCTTAATATTCTGGAGAAATGTCAAATAAATCGCAATGATCCCATTCTGCAGACTTTAGTCCATAGCCCTGCATGTTCCAGCATTTCAGTTACATGTCCTTTTATCCTAATGTGATATTGGCTACTGCCTTTACCACCCCATCATTGAGTTCCTGCTCCCCACCATCTTTGCGTGAAATGAATTCTCCCCTCCCCTTCTTTCTGAGAATTAGATTCAATCTAATACCTCCAGTGTCTGACCTCTCTGTTATGAATAGCTCCTTCCTATCCACCCGATCTGGATTCCTCAGCATCTTATCACTTCAATTAAATCTCAACTCTCAATCCTCAGAGGAGGCATTCTCCAATCATGGAAACACTCTGATCAATCTCCTCTGTACCCTCTCTGGTGAGAACACATCAACGTGGGGACTAGGAGTGAGTGCAGTACTTTAACCGTGGATTAACTGGTGTTCCTTACATTTCCAGTGTCACCTCCGTGTTTTTGTGGTTGTCGCTGACACAAGAAGTGTCCTGGTTTTCCCACATGGAACTGGATGTGCAATCCATGGGGTGGGATTCCCTACCATTTGTTAACTAATACAAAATTAACTTCAGATTAAAACAAGATTATCAGATACTCAACAATCAACTTCTTCCATTATTCTCAAGTCACCTTACTTTTTAAAATTATTACTATCTAAACACAACAGGCTTAAATTTGCTGAACAAGTATTCAGATGTCTTGTCTGTTACAATCACTTGAAGATTATTACCTTTAGCTACATCTGGTGAATTGACCACTGATTGTAATATATGAATATCAAATGGATTTGTGTTTGATGATAATTAATCTAGTCTGACATTCTTGTTGATTAATATCAATATAAACAGCAATGGGGTTGATTCATACCTGCCCTCTGGGCAATTAGGGATGGGAAGTAAATGCTGCCAGGCCAATGACACCCTCATCCTGTGAATGAACAAAGGAAAATAAAAGTCTCTACCCAGTGTGAATCTGTACATGTTCAACAATGCTGTGAACATTTCCAAAACTAAGTTCTCTATATTCAAAACTTTATGAACTGCCAATATCATTGTTCATTACTTGGTGTGAACAAGAGAAATTAAAAAAAAATCAACTGTGATTATCAGTAAGTTCACTGGTGTCTCAGCAGGATGGATGCCTGAGTGAATCCCTCCACCCCCCCCCCCCCCCCGACACACACACACACACACTCAGCAGGTGAACAGATTCTCTCCAGTGGGACAGGTTTGGCCCGTTTCCAGGTGGGATGGGTAAAGAATTACCTTCTGGCATTTCCAGAGTCTGTCTATAATGTGGCTACACTAGTGTTTTGCCATTTCAGATAAATGCTGGCTGACAGTTATACACACCGTTGCACACCCCACCCCCCACCCCCCAGAACCCAGTGTAAAGCAGTAAACATTATCACCTGCTGTGGAAGGACAGCCTGTGTTGTTCTGAGTAGGAACACTGAGCAGATTACCTCAATGACAATTTAATCGGTGACCAGAGCAAGTTAAGCAAGTACAAATAAAATGCATTATAGCTCAGAAAGAGGCCCATCAAATCAAAGCTGGCACTCTGTAGCAGAATCCCTTATTCTCATTTCCCATACGTCCCCCAAACTCTGCAATTTTATTTCCCTCAGATATAATTGCTTTTATCAATCATTCATCTTCTCTGCTTGCACCACCATAATAGGCAGCATGTTCTGTATATTTCCAGCCAATACAGTCAGCAGAAGTCGGGTATTACAAGGGGGCATAGCTTTAAATTAAGGGGGGGTAGATATAGGACTGATGTTAGGGGTAGGTTCTTCACTCAGCGAGTCGTTAGTTCATGGAATGCCCTGCCAGTAACAGTGGTGGACTCTCCCTCTTTATGGGCATTTAAGAGGGCATTGGATAGGTATATGGAGGATAGTGGGTTAGTGTAGTTTAGGTGGGCTTGGATCGGCGCAACATCGAGGGCCCAAGGGCCTGTACTGCGCTGTATTCTTCTATGTTCTATGTTCTATGTTCTAAGAAACACTTGCTCATCTTCTACTTTCTCTAAACCTTACATCTGATCTTAATTCTTGTGCCATCACTTATCTAATACAGATATTTTTTGTCTGTTATATCTAGGTCTCTTATGATCTTATACAGCTCTATCAAAAATATATTCAACTTGTTTACTTCAAAGAAAATGCAAATTTCTTCAAATCAATTCAGTGACTGCATTTTCTTCATCATTGAACCACTCCAGTAAGTCTGTACTCCACACTCTGAAGATCACTCATATCCTTCATTGTCGATGTCTATTTTGTCCCACAAATCGAGACGACGCAAGTTTTCTGCACAACAGCAGAAGCTTTATTATTGGACAGCCGGCGAGAGTTTCAAAGCGTCTCTAAAGTAGTCGAATGACTACTTGCAGAGACTCTTCTCCATGAATCTCTGCCTTATCCACAGAGACAGTATATTTAATAGGAATTAGACAAAGGCATATCAGTCACATGGGCGATTGTCATTACATAGTTTAAAGTAGGTAATTATCACTTTAAAAAGCTTGATGAATGGCGATGACCTGTGATAACGTGTGAGTGGATTACAGAAACTGGTTATCGTATTTTTCATGATAATGTGTTGATGGGAAGAGATTAAGGCAGAAGGGTTCTTCCTTCAGTAAATGGGGGATTCACTTACCTATGCTAATTTGGAGGGGAAGTAAGACAATGGGAGCGGGTGGCAGTTTAACAGGGTTGTGCCCAGGGCTCTTAGTCTTGTCTGGAAAGGGCAAATTTCTCTGTCTGGGGTTACCCACATGTGTGGCTCCAATAGGTTCTATTTCTAAGCTGCAGTCAGCCTCTCACCTAGTGAGGTGTTCTGTGTGTAATGTAAGAGTACAGGCCTTCAGGAGATACTGCATTTTGGTGGGGGAATGATTAGATTACTTACAGTGTGGAAACAGGCCCTTCATTTACAACACACCCCTACATTTATTCCTTCACCAAACACTACGGGCCATTCACCTATCCTGCACAATTTTGGACTGTGGGAGGAAACCCACGCAGACACGGGGAGAACGTGCAAACTCCACGCAGATAGTTGCCTGAGGCGGGGATTGAACCCGGGTCTCTGGCGCTGTGAGGCAGTAGTGCCACCCACTGTGCTACCATGCCGCCCATAATCCTTGAGTCCCCGATGTGTCTTGAAAGAGATGCAAAGCATGGAACTGGCCCCTCTGTGGTATTTTAACTCCCTCATCCTGATCTGGAATCTGTTGACCAGAATTGGATGCAATGATTGAATGTTACCTAACTAGAGAATTGTCAAGGGTCAGCATCTTTTCGATGAATTTGTTATCATTCCCCCTATTAACAAAGCCCAGCATCCCATATGTTTTCTGCAAAACACTTTATGTTCTCTCTCTTTTAATGATTTGTATACATTGTCCCCATTCCCGCTGTCCTGCTCTTTGTGTCTGTGCCATTCATATATATTGCTTTTCTACATTGCTTCTCTCAAAATGCATCAACTTACTGTGTGTTATAAATAAGAGACATATTCCACTCAAAATATTATCTTTCGCTCCAAATTCTACCCCTGGAAAACAGAACAGGACAGCACCGGAAAAATCGGTCCACCATGTCTGTGCGGATCATAATGCTGTTCCAAACTAATTCCACATGCCTGTCCATGATCCATATCCCTGCCAACCCTTGCCTACTTATGTGTCTGCCCAAATGCCTCAAAAACGTTGTGATTGTTTCTGCTTTCACCATCTCTCAGGCAAGTACATTCTAGTCACTGACCACCTTCTGCATAAGAAACTTGCCTGATACAATTCCCTTTAAACTTGCACAGATGTTGTTGGAAATGCCCAGCAGGTCATGCAGCATCTGTGAAGAAAAATCAGTTAATGTTTCGGGTCTGGTCACCCTTCCTCAGAAACGTTAACTCTGATTTCTCTTCACAGATGCTGCTAGACTTGCTGAGCTATTCCAGAAACTTCTGTTTTTCTTTCTGGTTTACAGCATCTGTAGTTGCTTCGGTTTTCATTTCCTTTAAACTTGCCTCCTCTCCCCTTAAATCTATGGCCTCTAGAATTTGTCATTTCCACTTTGAAAAAAGATTCAGATTATTCAATCTGTCTGGCCTTTCAGGTCACGCCGTAGCTACTGACTTTCCAGTGACAACAATCCAAGTCTTTCGAACCTTATCCAATCCAGGCAACATCCTGGTAAACACGTTTTCAACCTCTCCAAAGCCTCCACATCCTCCTTATGTGGTGATACAAACAGCACACTATACTCCAAAGGTGTCCTAATGACAGATTTATAATCACTCCCCTGACAGAAGAAGGCAAGCCAGCCATCCACCTCCTTCACCACTTTCAGGGAGCTGTGAACTTGCACCTGAAGATTCCTCTGTGTATCAATGCTGCTAAGGTCCCTTCCGTTTAGTGTATAAATTCCTCTTGCAACGTGCCTCTCAAAAGGCATCACCACACAATTCACAACTTCATCAATTGTTCCATCTACAAACTTGCTAATTAAATCTTTGCGTTTTCATGAAATCCTTGTGGAACAGCACTGGCCGCAGACCTCCAGCCAGCAACATGCCCCTGCACAACTGTTGCTGGGAGAAATATCAAAGAGGAGCCTGTGTTTAGCAGCACATGTGACCTTTATTCAGCGCTCCTTTCTTAAGCATGATGAGAGAGTTCCATCTCGAGAACTCTGTGGCTTCCCCTGCCAAGTACAGCTGGGTTTCCTTCATGCGTTCCGGTAATATTTTCCCCCGACCCAGTCTCCTGGGTTTGGAATGTCAGCTCGGATATTTCTGTGCTCCCTTTCCAAATTTCTGATTCCCTGTCCCTCTGCAACTTCCCCTCTCGGCTTATGCAGTTGCTTTGACAATTCTTTCAAGAATTGTTTAACCCTATCCTTGCCATTGGACATCTCGGGCACTCCCAATACCACACCCTGTGGCACCTGCATAATTCGTCCGGTCACTAATTAAAAGGGGGACTGCCCCGTTCCTTTTGCTGGGGTTGATGTCAGTTTCATTACGGAGTACTGTAACCCATCCCTGCCTGCCTCTGTCAGGGGCTTAGTCAGACTAGCTTTCAGTGTCTGCTTCATTCCTTCTGCTGTACCTGAGCTCTGGGGGTGGTATGGGAGATGCGATTTATGTTCAGTACCTAATAGGCCACAGAGCTGTTTAACTACGTTCCCTGTAACATCTGTCCTTTGCTCAGAATCTGCAGGGGAATGCTTCCACCCACTGCGTAAACCTGTTTATTAAGACCCAGCAGGATCTCCTTCCCTGGGATTGGGATGGGGGTGTACGTAAAATCCATTTGTAATTGTTCCCATGGGCCCTGGGTCCCTGCTGCACCCTCCATTTTGTCCTGATTGCTTTCCCTGGCTCACACTGTGTACAGACTACACCCCTTCGACAAACCCTTGCTGTATCTCTCTGTTCCAGGCCACCCCTGTAGTGGATCATCTGATATTGCATTGTCTCCTGCCCAATATGGGCCAGCCCATGATATGTTTTTAATAATGTTTGTCTTATACAGTGTGGTGGCACTGCTAAATCATCCAGATTCAGTCTTGTCCTATTACTGCCCCACCATTTTCCCATTCCTGTTTCTCCTGTTGTGGGACTGTTTCTGGGAATATCTTTAAACCTTCGTCTCTCACTTCTGTAGCTACGGCCACTGCCATCTCCTCAAATGTCTGCACTGTTTCAGTCAGTGTTTCACGTGTAAGAGTATTAAAGGATTTAACACTCTGGAGGCAGGAAGCATGTTTCCGCTGATGGGTGAGTCCCGAACTAGAGAACACAGTTTAAAAATAAGGGGTAGGCCACTTAGAACAGAGTTGAGGATAAACTACTTCACCCAGAGAGAGGTGGGTGTATGGAATGCTCTGCCCCAGGAGGCTGTGGAGGTCAAGTCTCTAAATACTTTTAAGAAAGAGTTGGACAGAGTTATTAACGATAGTGGAATCAAGGGTTATGGGGATAAGGCAGGAACAGGATACTGATTGAGGATGATCAGCCATAATCATAATGAATGGTGGTGCTGGCTCGAAAGGTAGAATGGCCTACTCCTGCACCTATTGTCTATTGTCTATTCACCTGCCTTACCCACATACTCACTGCCCTGTTGGTGTGGGGTTTCTACTTTCCTGTGAGCCCTAATCTTCATTACTGCTGCTTCACTGGGAAAGTTAGCTGCTTCCAAAACTCTCTGACCTGTCCTTCATGCTCGATGTGCCCCCAGACAGGGTGATGTACCCTCACCGAGCCCAGGCCATCACATGGTCATGAAGTATACCAAAGGCTGTGTACGTGTTGACTCCCTGACTCCTGTCTAATGTCAGTTCTTCTGTCAGGGCTTGTGATGGTTCTGCCATTTCTGGATAATTCTCCACAAAATTCCCACGGTAATTAAACAATCCTAAAGTTTGTCTTACCCGCTTCACAATGTGCATGTGGATAGTTTTAAAATGGTCTTTCGTTCCATTGGGATTGCCCCCTCTCCCTTCCTGATTTGATCTCCCTGATATGACGTCCCAGGTATGTCTCTCCCTACCTTCCCACTCTCTATGGGTTAATTTTAAGTCCAGCCTGCCTGACGTGAACCAATGTTATGTTTAATATCCGGATATGTTCTTTCTCACCAACTGATGTAATGAGGTGTTGGTAAGATTAAATCGACGAAATCCATCAGTCATGTATCGGTGGGATATACTGCAATATTGTGGGATTTTTGAGGTAACTGGACCCAGGTCTATTGTTTTCCTCAGACAGTAAACACCAGCTGATTCTGCCGTTCCAGGTCCACAGGTATGGACCAGAACACATTCACAACATCAAGGGCTGTGACTGTATCCTGTTGCGATTTTAATCCATTAAATATAGCGGCAGAGTTCGCTACTGTAGGATACTCTTTAGTGGCGGATTTACTGAGGGATGTATAATCAATAGTACGGTGGGATGAGCCGTCAGGTTTCTGCGAATTAGACTGGGATACTGTCGGTCTGACTATTCCCTGCTCCTTTCAATCTGTCACTGTCACAATCATTGCCTCCTCAGCCCCAGCTTTAATGGATCCTGTTTGTGTGGGGAGTGAGAAGGCCCTCGATCTTTACAGGATCTACAGATAATAACCCACATTCCTGTTTGTGTTACCCATACTGCTCTTTGGGTCCTAGCTATAACTCCCCATATTCCCTGTCTGTTCCAGTCTCCCTGCAAGGTAACTACTCTGGAGATATCGCCTCTCCTTTGCTTCATGTCCCGGGCCTGTCCAGATTGTTCCCATATTAGAGTTTGTGTCTCTACATCAATAGTTGCTTCGAACTGTTCTAAAATGGCAAACTTCCAGAATGGTCCCTTGCTCAGTTTCACACTCCCATATCTGAATATATTTTGCCATAACCGTGATCTGCATTGGGACAGGTTTATTTCATCCAGCTTCCTCTATTCCTGCCCCGACTACTCTCATTTTAGTAATTGAGGGGTGAGGGGCAAATCCATATCGGTAACTGATATAGATGCTCCTGTATTAATATTATCTTCTGCTGGTTCCCAAACACAGCATCAATGAATATTCATGTGCCTACGTGAACACAGGCACGCACACAACGTGAACATCTATCTCCCTCTCTCTGCCTACGTTCCTTGGCTATGTGCCCTTTGCTGCTTCACTTGTAACATTGTTGGTCTGATTCCCCTCCCTGTACTACAACTATTCCCCTGTGTTTCTGGGTTTGCCTCAGCTCTCATGGCCCAATTCAGAATTCAGTTAGAATTATCTCCCACTGGGAGTCCCATGTTTATAATTACAATTAAATAGGGTTCCATGTCATCTTTAAAATACATCAAACCGATTTCATCAATCCAGGTTGGGGTTTCGTTATTCTCCGTGGTCCTTACACACCTCAGGCTTTCTCTCTGTATGAACCTCGATATTACCCTTTGGTCCCTGAGTCACCAAGGTTATTTTAGACCATTCAGCCTGTCCTCTCCCCAGTGTGTCCCTGCAATATCTGTAAATACCTGGAGCCACTGATCGGCTGTGCACTGAGAGTGCACACCCTCACCCTCTCATTGCAGGGACAGGTTCTGCTGTACACCTCAGGGCACCTTGGCCTGAAAGACCTTGACCTGCACCAGCATCAGCGGGACTGTACCTCAACTAATCCATCTGTATTCTCCCAATAAGTCCCATTATTACCATTTCTCTATCAGGCTGGGTGTTCATCACTAACATCTGTCATTCAGCGGGTGAACGGTTCAAGTTTAGTTCCTGTCAGTTCCCTTTGTTGCCCCCTACTGTCTGTCTACGTTTGTGCTTTGATGCCCAGCGGTGCCATAGACACGGCCTTCAGGGCCTTACACGGTGGTGGGTCATCCCACCCATTGCTGTCGCTCTGTCCATACGTGGGCGCTTCACCATCTAACCCGTTCCAGTCAGTGTCACCATCCTCACTGCCTTCTGAGGAGAGTGGGAGACTCGGTACCTCCCCCACTGTAACTACCACCTGGCCCTTTGGATTTAAGGCATCACGTCTGAGAGCCACCACCTTCACTTGTTCCTGTTTCCCATAATAATGTAACACATTCCGTCATTCCTTGAATAAAACAGAACAAAGTGTGAATTTGGTTTGACTTGAATCATTAATAATTTGACATTCACTTTACATATCTATAGAGGTGAGAATTGTACTGTGATTATTTAAGTGAAATTAACGTGATCATACAGTGAAAATAACTGATAATCAACGACAATGAATGAACTGAATAATATGTGATTATTTGTACCAGTTCTTGCATTGAAAATTCAATTTTATTTAATGTTTGTCACCTATTACACCATGGGTATTGTTGTTAGGGATAAAGTAATGGAAGGATATCAGAGAAAATAAATAGACTTTAATTTTAGCTTCACTGCAATAAAGAACCAAAACAATATTTGGATATATGATTAAACTACATAACAAAGTTTCCAGTGTCATTATTGACATGAAAATTACTTTAGTTTGCAAGGTGTTTTGCACGAAGAATAATTGGAAATGAATTGTGATTATGAATTGACCATTTAAAATATATTTTGAAGAGAATAATCAGATATATTTTTGGAGGAAATTGGGAAAGCAAATGAATATGTATACATTGGTATTAAAAGTTTTAAAATGTTTGGAAGTTGTCTGGGATTATTTGATTGAGAGAGGCTGCATGATTATAAAGACTAATTCACCTTTTTCTTTGCATTGTTGGTTTCACTAGAATCTGTTGTGGTCTAAGCTCTTGTTGCGTGCAATGGACTGTCACTAATAGCCTAATTAACTTAGGAGTCTGTAAGTCAGTCTGTAAGTGCGCGACACACCTGCTTTTCTGAGGAGAAACAGAGATTCTTTTCAAAGGAAATAAGTCGCAGTTCTTACTGAGAATGGTGTCTATCACACACCATATGTAGGGAAGTGTTTTTCTAAAGAATTCCAATCTCTATCTATAAATCTGATGGTATCTGCGTTTGTCAGTTTGTAGCTGATTCAGCCCCTTTGTTCTGAGCTGTTTTTATCCAAGCAGTTGGTTCATTATGTCTTTGCCAAGAATGTTGTTTACTTTCCCCTTTTACTGTGATTCTGCAGGTTAGAATATTCTGAGAGTCAATAATGTTCAATAACTGAACATTGAATGATTTTGACTCTAACAGAGCAATGGCCTTGTTTTCAGCTAATTATTCACTTTCCATTTCCTGGTTGTGTTGAATGTTGCAGAAACAGGCTCTGAGCAATGTTTCCATTCACTTGTGTTGGAGTCACTGACAGCCACGTGGTCAGTCAGTTTCAGGCTGATGGATCAGTTTCTCTGTCCTATTAGATGGTGGTCACTTGCTCAGTTTCCGATGGCTCACCTCAGCGTCAGTCCATCAGCTGCTGAAACCCTCCATCCAGCATTTGTTCCCTCTCACCATGACTAATCCAATACAGTCCCAGCTTGTCTCCTACATTCTACCTCCATATACTCACGATCACCTCAGATTCTACTGTCTGTGTCCTGCAGCAAGTTATGTAAGACACCTATTTCAGTTTTTAACCTGATCTATATTATGTTCAGGAAGATAATTTCAAAATTTGGTTCACTGCTTTTAAATCTACCCGGGCCTTCACCCTGTCCTCCCTGCATAGTTCCACAACTCCCTGACGTATCTGCACTTATCCAATTCCAGTTGCGTGAGAGTTTCTTATTTTATTCTCCTCCCTGTTGGTGGTTTTAGTTTCAGCTGCCTTGAACCTAAACTTGGTAATTCTCTTTCCCCATTCCCTTCAATTCTCCTCAATTCTATCAGCTCTCCTTAATTTCTACCTGTTTGATCAAGGTTTTGGTTTCCACCCTTTGTAGCTCAGTAACAGCCCCGTGGTATCATTGCCGAACTGTTAATCCAGAGACCCAGGTAATATTCTGGGGACCCGGATTCGAATCCTATCACAGCAGATGTGGAATTTGAATTCAATACAAATCTAGAATTATAAGCCTATTGATGAAATTATTCTCAATTGTCAGGAAAAGCCCATCTGAGTCACTGATGCCATCCTTACTTTATCTGGCCCACATGTGACTCCTGACCCACATCAATGTGGTTGACTCTTATCTGCCCTCTGGGTAATAAATGCTGCCCATAGGTAGTGGCACATACACCCCAGTGAATGAATTTTAAACAAAGATATCATTCCTTGAATCATGTGGGAAAGAAGCAGAAAGTGACCATTCGCCCCCTCGAGACCAGGCCTGATCTGTTAGTGATTTGTGTTCCATCTTCCCCCAACGTCCCTTAACAAGAATCTGTCAACCTATGTCTGAAAAATATTCCTTGAGCCCACTTTCTGGGGCAGAGAGTTCCAAAGTTGCACAGCCCTCTGAAAGGAAACAAATCTAACCATCTCTGTCCTTAAATGGTGAACCCAATTTTGAAGCAGTTCCCTCTAGTTCAGGAACCATCCTTTCCACATCCTCCTTATCAAACCATTCAGGAGCTTAGACACTTCAGTCATGTCTCCTCTCACTCTCCAAAATTCTAGCTGAAGCAAATGCAGCCTGTCCAACCATAGAACATAGAACATAGAACAATACAGCACAGAACAGGCCCTTCGGCCCACAATGTTGTGCCGAACATTTGTCCTAGCTTAAGCACCCATCCATGTACCTATCCAATTGCCGCTTAAAGGTCACCAAAGATTCTGACTCTACCACTCCCACAGGCAGCGCATTCCATGCCCCCACCACTCTCTGGGTAAAGAACCCACCCCTGACATCTCCCCTATACCTTCCAACCGATCCACATTTTATTTTGGTCACGCCGGGTGTGAGTGGGGTTGAAATGTTGTGTTACGTTTATGATGCAGTGAATGTGTTGCTTCACTATGTGGGGCCTAAGAGTCAACATGAGCCATACTAGTTTTCCTGTTTCACTGTATTACATACATCTTCGATAACTGTCGTATTTCCATCCCTCCCTACCTCATCGAAACAAAAGGATAGAGAGAGATCGAGAAAAGTTGTTAGAAAATTTATTGTTGCCACAAGGTACTGGGTCTGTTTTTGGAGATTGCATTGTAATTGTAGTAACCGGTTAATTAAAAGTTACTGACAAAATATATTAAGAGGAGCTGCTATTGGTGGTGGAAATGCTGTTGGTTGATATAAGAGAGGGCTGGGGCAAATACTGTACTCGGTTTTGATGAAAAACTTGAACAATGTAAGATTCTTTCATCTTTGTCAATGAGAAGAGGCAGAGATCGCAGCTAGGCCAATGTGGAGCTGTTTTGACCTTGCAGACATTCTTTTTAGCATTTATTTGATGCAATGTGGGTGTCCATGTCTGGGACCAGCATTTTTTGCCCATTCCACGTTGCCCTTGAGAGATTGGTGGTGAGCTGTCTTCCTGAACCGCTGTCTACCTGCTGTGGGTTGACCCATGATACCATTGGGATGAGGATTCCGGATTTTGACCCAGCGACAGTGAAAGAACTACGATATATTTCCAAGTCAGGATGGTTAGTATCTTGGAGTGGAATTGAAAGTTAGTTGTCTTTCCAAATAGCTTCTGCCCTAATCCTTCTGGATGGAAGCGGCCATGGGTTTGGACGGTTCTGGATCAGTGGTGCAGGAAGAGCACAGCAATTCAGGCAGCATCCAACGAGCAGCAAAATCGACGTTTCGGGCAAAAGCCCTTCATTTATTCCTGATGAAGGGCTTTTGCCCGAAACGTCGATTTTGCTGCTCGTCGGATGCTGCCTGAATTGCTGTGCTCTTCCAGCACCACTGATCCAGAATCTGGTTTCCAGCATCTGCAGTCATTGTTTTTAACTCATGGGTTTGGAAGGTGCTGGTTGGTGAATTCCTACAGTGTATCTTGTAGATAGTACACACTGCTGCGACTGAGCATCAGTGGTGTGTGTGTGTGTGTGTGTGTGTGTGTGTGTGTGTGTGTGTGTGTGTGTGTGTGTGTGTGTGTGTGTGTGTGTGTGTGTGTGTGTGTGTGTGTGTGTGTGTGTGTGTGTGTGTGTGTGTGTGTGTGTGTGTGTGTGTGTGTGTGTGTGTGTTGGGGGTTGATGCTTGTGGATGCAAAGCCAATCAAGCGGGCTGCTTTATTCCGGATGGTATCAAGTTTCTTGAGTGTGGTTAAGGCTGCACTCATCCAGGCAAGTGGAGAGTATTCCATCACACTCCTGACTTGTGTCTGGTAGCTGTTGGACAGGATTTCAGGAGCCAAGAATTGAATTACTCATGTAGCCACTGAGTTTATGTGGTGAGACCAATTCAGTTTCTGATCAATGATAATCCTCAGGATAATGTTGATAGTGGGTGTTCGGTCATGGTAACACCATCGAATGTCAAGGGATGGTGGTTCAATTATTTCTTATACGTGATGGTCATCACCTGCATTTGTGTGCCATGTATGTTACTTGTCTCTGGTAAGTCCAAGCCTCGATATTGTCAAGATCTTGTTGTACTTGGACTTGGACTGCTTCAGTACCGGAGGAGTTAGTTATTTATTAAATTTAAATAATCATGAAATTATGCAAATTCCTTTTTCTATCAAATGTCATGGACTGTATCTTGTGGTCACTCTGACATTCACTTTCATTATCTTTGTATTTTCTTCCTAATTCAGACACAAATGCTTGAACATCGATCAGAATAAAATTACATAAATTAAAAACACATGTTTCTACAAGTAAACTAATTGAATGGAATACATGACTTCTGCATTGTCTACATTTTGCGAAAAAATGATTTCTTTTCAATTGCTACTGAATGGCTCATTTATTGTCCTCAATCCATCAATCTAGGCATTACATTTCACTTTTCAGTTACCGATCTTAATGTACGTCTAATCAACATCAGAGCAAAGTGCTTTTAATATATTGAGTCAATTTATTTGTTCAGAATACAACATTTATTACGAATTCATTATCCTTACAATAATTGCAGAATAATTTGTTTGTCTTTCTATGGATTTGTAGTCAGATCCATATATTAATTTAATCCATATTTTAATTTAATCCACTGCAACAATGCTATTGTTTTCAGGTCAACTATCCCACAGTGTGACCAATAATTTTGCATCCAACATGCTTTGCAAACTGACTTTTGCTCATTTTAATAATTACAGTAATCTCAGCCTTATAACTTCAGACAACTATACTTACTTTTCTCTGCAATAATTCCTGTTCATTTCTGCACATTGCATAGTCATGTAGCATAATTAAATTTCTCCTTCTTCTAAGTTTACTAATAGATTTTCGAAAATCTAAGTGTTGCTAATATCGAATTATTGTTCAGTTCAGTAGGGGGCATAATGTGCAATAATGCCTCAGTACATGAAGTAATGTGAAGATATTGCAATGTAAAAACTCACAAACATTGTGAATATCAATTTTTATTTTAAACATGGAAACATAGTTGAATTGATTTAATTATATTTCACTTCAATGCTTACATTCATTGTATTTCTAATCACAATAAAAGCGAACTATTTCATGTCATTATTTGAAATTCATGTCACATTTTTATGGACACAAAATAGAATTTGTTCTTTACTTTACCAATCACAGTGAAGTTTGACTTGTAGAATGCTAGGTCGATACAGCACGGAAGCAGGCCGTTCAGCCTAACTTGCCATCCCGGCCAAGTTTTCTAAACTAAACTAGTCCCATTTCCCTGTGTTTGTCCCATATCCCTCTGGACATTTTCTATCCAATAAACTGTCCAACTGTCTTTCAGATGTTATAATTGTACCAGCCACTGCCCTTCCTCTCACAGCTCATCCCAATATGTGAAATACACTGTGTGGAAAAGCTGCCCCTCAGATCCCTTTTAAATCTTTCCCCCCACCTTAAACATTATTTACACCGTAGAATCTTTAAGACCGCAAAGTTATTAAAAGTTGAGAGGTATTTAGAAGCCACTGCCCTTCCTCTCACAGCTCATCCCAATATGTGAAATACACTGTGTGGAAAAGCTGCCCCTCAGATCCCTTTTAAATCTTTCCCCCCACCTTAAACATTATTTACACCGTAGAATCTTTAAGACCGCAAAGTTATTAAAAGTTGAGAGGTATTTAGAAGCCTTGTAATAACATTCATACTTTAATCAGTGACGTGAAGCAAATAAATTCAAGATGTTGTGATCATTATAATGAACAACACATACAAGTTGAGACAATGTTGGTTGAAAAGCAATTCAATAGACACTTAGATATTTTCTACTCAACTCTGAGGTGTTTTGACACATCTCTGTTGAAGGTGGGAATTGAACCCCTGCCTCCTGGTCTATTAGTACAGACATTACCAGAGCCCTCCCATGCAGGAAGGGCAGGACTATAATCACATGCTTACTGTGTTTATTCACAGCGATGAAAATGTGTTGTTGGAAAAGCGCAGCAGATCAGGCAGCATCCAAGGAACAGGAGAATCGACGTTTCGGGCATAATCCCTTCTTGAAGAAGGGCATATGCCCGAAACGTCGATTCTCCTGTTCATTGGATGCTGCCTGACCTGCTGCGCTTTTCCAGCAACACATTTTCAGCTCTGATCTCCAGCATCTGCACCCCTCCCTTTCTCTCAAAGATTTATTCACAGGGAAAACTGCTCAGATATTTATTGTTATAATTGGACTAGGATTGTATTAGACAGTTCCAGTGTGTAATGGACCGATAAAAAGAATTAGTAATTTCTAATAATGATGGAACGAAGCAACAATGATTTTAAATAAACATAATTCTCATGATAACCAAGTAAGTCAATATGTTTGAAGCAGTTATTAATCTGCATAAATTAAAATTAACTTGCTTTGTAATGCACAAGATTTGGAAATAAAGCAATGTGACTACTCAGCGAAAGGCAACTTCCCACATTTTCAAAAGTTGTGATTTCTAAGAATTGAAGATTTATTGTAAAAGCATAAAACAAACATTTGTTAATTCTGGTTTATTTACACAAGAAACACGTGAAATTTAAATAATGTTTTACATGAAAAATACTTAGCTCTTATTGTAATAATCAGGAATATAGAAATGTTAGAATACAAGACTGTAAACAAAACTGTGGATGCTGGAAATCACAAACAAAATCAGTAATTGCTGGAAAATAACTCAGCAGGTCTGGCAGCATCTATGGAGAGAAATCAATATAAATACTTTGGGTCCAGTGACCCTTCCTCAGAATGCATTTTTGCTCACAACTGAGCTTCCACATTTTAAATTATTTTTGCTAAGATTTAGAGATTGTAGAGTGCAATATTGTTTGCGTCAGTTGATATACTGAGCCATAGCTCCACATCTACAGCTGGAGATATTGGATTTTAACAATGATTACCATTTCGATATTAGCAATAATTAGTTTTAAAATGGCTGAAACGAAATTTAAGATTGATGAGAAAATCCTTATTGCAGTGTTATTGTGCAGTATATCTGAAAAAACTGAAATATTGAAGTGAAAAATAATTAGCCATCTCTTAATTGATAAGGCTGATTAATAATCCTTCCATTAATATGAGAATTCAAAAGAAAGAGAATGAGATAGTTAGAATGAGTGTTGGGTGAGAAAACTTTTGTTGATTGCAGGTGTGTTGACCTGAAAAGAATGTTAATATTTCATTATGACACTGGCACTAAGAAATAATGGATTCAACTAAAATGTGAATCTCATGATAATGTGAGAATTGAAATGACAAATAAATAATAATTAATGTTAGAACTCAACACTTAAAATGATTCAATGTTCTCAAAGCAGTTTGTACTGGATATTCATTAAGATCAGTAAACTGAGAATTAAAATATTGGATTTATTTAAAAACAAAAATCACAACTTCAGAGATTATTCATCAGAATTGTTTTGTCATTGAAAAAAAAACTCATTTATTCAAGAATTCTGCATTTCCCTCATTTTCTCTCTTTTTTCCACAGGGATCTGTACTGGAACACTTCTGTTTACGATACAAATATATAGAAGTGACATGAATTAAAATCTAATTGGGTGAGTTAATAAGTTTGCAGATGATACAAAGTTCAGTGCAGTTGTGGATATTGTAGAGGGTTGTCAAAGAATGCAGCAGGAGAAAAAGATAAACTGCAGATATGGACAGAGAAATTAAAGGTGAAGTGTGAGGTGTTTCCATGCAAGTGTGAGGTGTTTCACTTTGGGAGCTCAAATGTTAAGGGAAAGTAGATAGTTAATGTTAGGACCTTGAACAGCTTTGTTGTTCAAAGGGATCTTGGCATTCAAGACCATGGCTCCCTGAAAGTGACCATGCAAGTAGATGGGGTGGTAAGGAAGGCAAATAACATGCTTGCCTTTATTGGTCAGGGAACTTGTTACAAGAGTCAGGATGTCATGTTGTAACTTAATAAGACTTTAGCTAAGGCATACTTAAAGTATTGTATTCACTTCTGTTCGCCACATTACAGAAAGGATGTGGAGGATTTGCAGAGGGTACAGAGGGCAGTTACCAGGATGCTGCCTGGATTCGGAGAGGCGAGAAAAACTCAGCTTTCTTTTTTGTGGAGTGGCGGAGGCTGGGGGATGAATTGGCGGAAGTCTGTACAACCATGAGATACATCGATAGGGTTGACAGTCAAAGTTTTGCCCTGAGTTGAAGCGTCAAAGCTATGAGTCATGCATTTAATGTTAGGGGGGAAAGTTCAAGGGGCGTGTGAGGTGCAATTTCGTTTTTACACAGGGAGTGGTAGGTGTCTGGAATGAACTTCCAGGGTTGGTGGTGGATGCAGATACATTAGGGGCTATTTAAGGTTCATTTCGATAATTTGGAAGGCAATGGATCAAGGTTAGGCGGAAGAGATGAGTTTCTTTTGCATTATGTTCAGCACAATGTTCTGGGCCAAAGGGCCCATTCCTGTGCTGCACAGATCTTTGAGAGAAAACTAACATTTAATCGAACTAATGACATTTAATCTAATCAATATTTAGCCACTGGTGTCAGAAATAGGAATAAAATAAGTAGAGAACGAACTTGACTATAATCTAAAGATATAGTCATATATACATTTACAGAGGTATTTTTAAAATATTTATTCTGAATTCTCAGATTAATAATTTTGATGAAGATGTATTGAAAATATTTGCAGTTACTGATGTACTGAGCCAAAATTTCCCTTTTTAACTGAAGATTGTACTGGAAACGTGTTAGAAAACTTGAAAATATTCAGTAAGGTGCGATTACATCATAATTGAATTAAGTAATTTTTAGTGCCAATACTACAAAAAAAATCAAGTCTAAACAAAAAAGACATTAATTTTCCATCCAATGCTCATTCGAAATATCTGAATGGTACTCATTTCAACAATCGAAGTACTCACAGCCTCATCGATTAAGAAGTATCTAATTAAATTTCACCAATAATTACTGTTTATTTCGACACATTGCTCCTTCAAAGAGCAATGTGAAATTTCTCATTAATATTCAGTTCACTGACAGCATATTAATAACTTAGTTATTGTTAATTTCTAAAAGATGATCAATCCAGTAAGGGATATAAAAGTGAAATTATGGCTCAGTACATCGACTGATGGAAAGAAATTGCAGTGTTCACTCTCCCAATTATTGTGAATACTGATGTGTATTTTGATTTGATATGATTGTATTTTTTCTTCAACGCGAAGATTTATTGTATTTCTGATCACAGTAAGAGTTAAATACGTCAAAGTTAAAAACCTCAAATTTGTGACTGTTTTTTATAAACAAGCAAAAAGAATTTACATGCATTTGTTATTTCCTTTATCAATTAGAGTACAATTGGAATTGTTGGAAGTTGGACATTTCTAGATGGAAGGAGAGCTGCCTGCAGCTGAATAGTCACAGTGAATAACATTTTCTTCCGATTCCGTGCTGCTGCTAAACATTCTAATTATCTTTTAATTATATGAAAAACCGCTTTAAACGTGTTCAGCAGTTGTTTTTTTTTATGAATTTATAATAAGCGCATGATATATCTACTTATCTTTCTTTGAATTGTCATGATATTAATTTTTACACAGGAGCATATGTGCTTAGTACCATCCTTACTGGGAATTACTATTTCATTCGCAGTCCATTACACACAGAAACAGTCTCCTTAATTTCCAGTCCAATTATCGGAATGAACACTGATTAGTTTTCATTTGAGTAATCACAATTAAGTATAATCTCACCCTTCCTTGGTGGGTACATAATGAAAGGCACTTGTGGAGCTGCTCCTGTGAGTCGAGGAGATGTGGGTTCAGTTGCCATCTTCAACAGAGATGTGCCAAAGCATCTTAGAATGGTGTTTAGAAAATATATAAGCGGAATTTCAATTGCTTTTCAATCCAACTTTGGATCTCCTTCTGCCTGTTGTTCATTCCAATAATCCAAATTATTATCTTCAGTTCATTAATAAAATTATGTATCGCATTACATTGTCTCTAAATTTTAAATTTGAGGACTTTGTAGTTTTTAAAAATAACTATATGTAAGTAATGAAACTTGTATATTTTTAAAAATCAAAATACCTTACCACATCCAATTATTATCCATATGGTGTGCAACAGGATTTTGCTTCCAATTAGCTCATGAATATCCAAATATCGTTTATTCTGTGAATTTAAATCTGCAGAAGAGTTTCAATAAACATTTAGTACATCAGTATTGTGTATTTCAACACCTCTCATGCACTTATCCTTATTCTAAAAAAAGATTTCTTCTTAAGTAAAATGAAACAAATGCCATTTGCTATTGCCCCTCAGTTCTTCAGGTTGCCTTTATTACACGATAAAATATTGCAATTCATCTCAATATTGCTATGTCTTTTATTAATTTAAAATTCTACGTACTGTTCAATTGATGAACTGCCTGAGAGTTCGGTTTATTTTTCAAATGGCCTTCTCATATTGAATTTTAAGATAAAATGCTTTGAAAATGTCGGAGTGTGTTCACTTGAAAATCGATTTTGCATATATCTCACATATCACATGTGGTTTTTAAGTTTGTTTCACGAAGTTAATAATCTCACAGTGCCAGCTTTTCGTCCAACAGGTTTATTTGGAAGCACTAGTTTTCCAGGCGCTGCCTGATCATCAGGTCATTTTTTTTAAAAAATGATCTTAATTAATATCTTTAACACCCAATTATTAATACATTCCTAGATTTGTAAAATATCTCAATGTCATTGAATTCAATGCTCACAGAACACTGCACATATAACCATACAAATGTCTTCCTGGTCTCAAATTGCTTCTCAGGAGAAAAACCTGAGTACGTATCTTATTGTTCCTGAGAGCAAGAACCACAGTAAACATTTGGGTGAGCAGTTCCATCCAAAAAATGCACTTGATTTCTTAAATTTCAGTTCAGTAATTGCACATGAAAGATTTCGCTAAAACCAATGACCATACTTTTTTACAAATGGCCGAGGATACTAACAGTAACATGTGTAGCAGCTTTCCAATCAGATTTCTGGTTGAAGAATCGCAAAATAAAATAATTTAATTTTGGCTTTGAACAACTGTAAGTAAAAGCATTTTGAGCTTGTGCATTAAAAAAAAACTTGATAGAAAATACTGAAAGGTGGCACTGTAGATTTAGGTTATTTTGACTTTCATTCACAGAAATACTCGTGAACTCCTAGTTCTGATACAAATGTCGAAATATTTACCATTAAACTTTATGAATAATAAATGAATGTTCTCTGCAAGAACGATATGAAGATGTTCAATGGCCTTTAATTACTGTTGAGTAGAATTCTCTTCGTAACGGTCTGATTGTCTTGAGCCGATGTTTTTTGTGACTGGTGTTTTTTTGTGACTGGTGTTTTGTGACTGATATGTTTTCAAATCATGCGCACTGCATAAGGATTTTATTAAATGTTCAATTTGTTATAAGAAAAGAAACTGTTTTGAACATGTTGATTTCTAAACTTTTTTACACCAAAGTTGTTTCTCAATGTGCAAAACTCACAAGATTATGGAAGTTCCCTCTTTTTTATGTTCAATGTAATAAACAATTTTACTATCTCCTTATTTAATTCCTATTTCTCACATGATTGTCTAAACATTGGTCATGTAGAAAGTTATATAAATTAAAAGTACGTCTCAATATGCAAATCAATGGATGGAAACATATCATTCCCGTAATCCTGCATTTTGAGCCAAAAACAATTCTGCTGAATAATCACTGAATGTATCATTGCTGTGGTTCTGTTCGCCGAGCTGGAAGGTTTTGTTGCAAACGTTTCGTCCCCTGGCTAGGTGACATCTTCAGTGCTTGGGAGCCTCCTGTGAAGCGCTTCTGTGGTGTTTCCTCCGGCATTTATAGTGACCTGTCCCTGCCGCTTTCGGTTGTCAGTTTCAGCTGTCCGCTGTAGTGGCCGGTATATTGGGTCCAGGTCTATGTGTTTGTTGATGGAGTTTGTGGATGAGTGCCATGCTTCTAGGAATTTCCTGGCTGTTCTTTGTTTGGCTTGCCCTATAATGGTAGTGTTGTCCCAGTCGAATTCATGTTGCTTGTCGTCTGCGTGTGTGGCTACTAAGGATAGCTGGTCATGTCGTTTCGTGGCTAGTTGATGTTCGTGGATGCGGATCGTTAGCTGTCTTCCTGTTTGTCCTATATAGTGTTTTGTGCAGTCCTTGCATGGTATTTTGTACATTACATTAGTTTTGCTCATGCTGTGTATCGGGTCCTTCGTTCTGGTGAGTTATTGTCTGAGTGTGGCTGTTGGTTTGTGTGCTGTTATAAGTCCGAGTGGTCGCAGTAGTCTGGCTGTCAGTTCAGAGATGTTCTTGATGTATGGTAGTGTGGCTAGTCCTTTGGGTTGCGGCATGTCCTCGTTCCGTTGTCTTTCCCTTAGGCATCTGTTGATGAAATTGCCCATACATGTGCCCATGGCTACCCCTTTGGTCTGGAGGAAGTGGGAGGATTCGAAGGAGAAATTGTTAAGGGTGAGGACCAGTTCGGCCAAACGAATGAGCGTGTCGGTGGAAAGGTACTGTTGGGGATGTTGGGAGAGGAAACAACGGAGGGCTTGGAGGCCCTGGTCATGGCAGATGGAGGTGTAGAGGGATTGGATATCCATGGTGAAGATGAGGAGTTGGGGACCGGGGAAACGGAAGTCCTTGAGGAGGTGGAGGGAGTGGGTGGTGTCTCGTGCTCTTGCGAGGAGGTTGAGCAATTCATCAACTTCACATCGAGGAAGAACGCCTTATCTTCCGCCTCGGAACACTTCAACCCCAGGGCATCTATGTGGACTTCAACAGTTTCCTCATTTCCCCTTCCCTCACCTCACCCCAGTTCCAAACTTCCAGCTCAGCACTGTCCCCCTGACTTGTCCTGACTTGGCCTGACTTGGCCCAGGTTCAATTCCCGTCTCAGGCGACTGACTGTGTGGAGTTTGCACATTCTCCCCGTGTCTGTGTGGGTATCCTCCGGGTGCTCCGGTTTCTCCCACAGTCCAAAGATGTGCAGGTCAGGTGAATTGGCCATGCTAAATTGTCCGTAGTGTTTGGTAATGGGTAAATGTAGGGGTATGGGTGGTTTGCGCTTCGGCGGGTCGGTGTGGACTTGTTAGGCCATAGGGCCTGTTTCCACACTGTAAAGTAATCTAATCTAATCATTATTGCTTTGTTACATTAATACTGTAAATTACTAAGCTGTTTATTCAGTCCATTAAACACAGGAAATATATAATTAATTCCAATTCAAATTATTACAATAAACATCTGATTAGTTTTCATTTGAGTTGCCACAGTAAGGATGTGACTATGGCCCTGCCCTTCCCGGATGGGAACATTATGAAGGGTCCTTGTGGAGCTCTGACAGTGTCTCTCTGACAAAATCAGGAGGAATGATATCAAATCCCACCTTCAGCAGAGATGTGTCGGAGCAGCTCGGAAATTTCATGAGAAAATATCTGAGCATAGATTGAACTGGTTTTCAAAGCAGCAAGAGATATTCTTCGATCTGCTGTGCATTTAAAAGTCACCATATCTACTATTTATTTTCTTCAGGTCACTCATAAAATGATGCATCAAATTATTCTGATTCTACATTCCTTAGAAAAATATTTGAGAATGTCGCAGTCTTAAAGTTGGAGAGTCTAAGAAATGATACTCACTGATTCTTTTTTCTGTTTGAAAGAACCTAGTTCAAACATTTCAGGCATATAATTCCTTTTTCTCCGGTGTTATAGAGATGAGAAAATAAACAGTCGAAATTCCTCTTCAGCAAAACAACCAAATGCAACCTCATATTATTCATTGGTCAGATAATCACCCAGTAAATATTGCAACTCATCTAAATATTGATGTGTGCTTTAATTATGGAAAATAAAGAACATGAAAGCATGGGAAAGCTTAAAGCAAGAAGACCACTGGCAATCTGTGATCTGTGTAAGTCAAGATGGAATAAGAATAATGGATGCTCTTACACCAATTAGCAAAATAAGGTTAATGCTGAAACGTCATTGGCTAGATGAGATAACACAGTAATAAAGCAAGTTTCTCTGTTAAGTGATATTATGACAGGACTGGGACCATAAATATATGGGACATGACATTAAAATATCTCATTAATACTTAGTAGAGTCAGCGTGAGACAGGAGACTATTGTGATAGATGGAATAGCTAAATATCTGTCATGACAGGTTAGTCTGGAATGGGAGATCATTGTCCCAGAGTTAGCAATAAATATCTAACCGTGACATTAGAATAACATTAAGTCGAATGTGCAACTAAAGAGATAATGGGAACTAACATCATTGATTTATTGTGTAACTAGAGTGAGGTACTTTGATTAATAAAGTTGAACATACTGATGAGCTAACAAAACCATGATAAAAATATAAAAAAATCCACGGACCCTGAGGTTCGTGGGCATTCAAGAATCTGCTTTCTCAATGTCACGGTTTTTGTTTGCAAATAAAAGACCTACTTCTTCATGAACTTTCTGTGTCTCCTGGTGATTCTTTATATTATCTCCACAACCTGATAAAATGAAATTTCTAATTATTATTCGTTCATGAATTGTCAGAAATTTCCTTTTATTTTCCATTCACCTATTCACATTGAACGTAAGATGGATATGCTTTGAAAGGATCAGCATGTGATCATTTGAACATTTAATTTATCTCTCGCTCACTTATCTCACTTTGGGCATGATAGCTTCAATGCATTTTTCAAAGCACTTCTATTAAATTTAAAGATTTTATTGATTTCGAATAGTTTCTTTAGCACTCACTTATCAATCTCTTCCTAAGTCATAGAATCATCGAGTCATAGAATCCCTACAATGTTGAAACAGGCCCTTTGGCCCAACAAGTCCAAACCGAACCTCCGAAGAGTAACCCACCCAGACACTTTCACTTGCTCTATTTCTCGACATTTCCCCTGACTAAAGCACCTAACCTACACATCCATGAACATTGTGGGCAATTTAGCATGGCCAACTCACCTAACCTGCACACTTGTATACTATCACAATGTTATTGAAATCACTGCTCACACAAAACAGCACACATAAAGCAAGACAATGTTCTTCATGACCATTTAATTACTGTACTCCGGAATAATCTGAGTAATTGTCTTATTGTTCCTGAGATCAATCCTCATTGTAAACTCTCGTTATCATTCCCTCCAATAAATACAATGGGTGTCCTCTGAAATTTCTGTTCAGTATGGGCGACACATTGGCAGAGTGGTTAACACTGCTGTCACACAGTGCCAGAGACCCAGGTTTAATTCCCGCCTCAGGCGACTCTCTGTGTGGAGTTTGCACATTCTCCCCGTGACTGCGTAGGTTTCCTCCCACAATCCAAAAATGAACGGATTAGGTGGATTGGCCACGCTAAATTGCCCATAGGTGAAGGGGTAAATGTCGGGGAATGGGTTTGGTGGGTTGCGCTTCGGCGGGTCGGTATGGACCTGTTGGGCCGAAGGGCCTGTTTGCACTCTGTAAGTCATCTAATCTAATTATCCATGATACTTATTGCTCAAAGCAATGTTTATTCTTCATTACGAGAGGCCAATGATTCTAACAGCAATTGATCTTGCAATAACCACAGTAAATATCTGGTTATCATTCTTGCCAATAAATACAAGAGCTATGCTCTTACTTTTCATTTCAGTAATTACACATGATACTTGTTGCTTAAAGTAGTATTTATTATTTATTACGATTGGCTAAGGACACTAACATGTTGAGAGTCCTAATTTGTTCATGTTTTCAAACAGGTTTTCAGTCCATGTATTTCAAAAAAAAGAGTAATTTGACTAAGTTTAAAGTTAGATGTAAACATTTTTAGATTGTTTCCATTCAATGTAATTATTTGCTTATTCAGACAAAACTTGAATTTTGCCTCCGTAATTTGAATTTATTGTGCGTTTCATTCATGGAAGTACTCGTTAATTGGTCCTTATTTTCATCTTAAATCTAATGCAAATCTGAAATAGTGATTACAGTGAAAATTATATGAATTATAAATGAGTGGTCTCGAAAAGAAAACCATGGAAGGCGAGATAGAATTCTTGAACAGACTGTATATGTGAATCACAAAATAGCCTTCCAAAAAACAAAGTTAAAAATCACACAAGGCCAGGTTATAGTCCAACAGGTTTATTTGGATGCACCAGCTTTTGGAGCACTGCTCCTTTAACCCGATGAAGGAGCAGCGCTCTGAAAGCTAGTGCTTCCAAATAAAACTGTTGGTTAATAATTTTCTTAACTTTGTACCTCCTAATCCAATACTGGCACCTCAAAATCATTCCAAAATCCTCTGTAAGTCTGTGTTTTAACAATTCAACAATCCTGTAACTAGATTATTATTCTCTGTTTATCTATCTTAATAAATATCTCATCAACGTCAGTGTAAATTGCTGAAAATTTAGTTTCAGCAACAAACTTTAGTTGTCAATTCATTGCTTTCACAATAGGTGAATTATATTTTAACTCTTCACTAACGTGAAGGGACCCTTGGACAGAAATTGGACGTTGTAAATTCACCTACAGGCAGAGAAATCTAGACAAATACAAAATTAATCAAACTCAATCAAACAGCAGCTAGAATCAATCAGCTCCAGGATGAACCCGATTTTCTTACACCTTGACCTCCAGGCAGTTCCTTAGCATTATACACCTCGCTTGCAAATGTCAACAATGAAGGGTTTTCGCACCAACACATTGGATGCTTTGGTCGCCTCACTTTAGGAAAGATGTGGAAGCTTTGGAGAGGGTGCAGAGAAGATTTACCAGGATGTTGCCTGGAATGGAGAATAGGTGGTACGAGGATAGGTTGAGAGTGCTAGGCCTTTTCTCGTTGGAACGGCGAAGGATGAGGGGTGACTTGATAGAGGTTTATAAGATGATCAGAGGAATAGATAGAGTAGACAGTCAGAAACTTTTTCCCCGGGTACAACAGAGTGTTACAAGGGGACATAAATTTAAGGTGAAGGGTGGAAGGTATAGGGGAGATGTCAGGGGTGGGTTCTTTACCCAGAGAGTGGTGGGGGCATGGAATGCAATGCCTGTGGGAGTGGTAGAGTCAGAATCTTTGGTGACCTTTAAGCGGCAATTGGATAGGTACATGGATGGGTGCTCAAGCTAGGACAAATGTTCGGCACAACATCGTGGGCCGAAGGCCCTGGTCTGTGCTGTATTGTTCTATGTTCTATGTTCTGTGCTTTGAATGCAGCTGATGGCCACATGTGGACGTTGTCACAAAATTATTAATCATTTTCCAAATCATGGAAAATATCTCAAAGATCTTGAAATCAACATAATCACTGCACATAAAGCGACACGATGGGCCTCAAGGCCATTTAATTACTGTTCTGTGAAACACCTTTTGGCAGCATTGTTTTTTCTCAGGATGAATAACCACAGCAAACATCACACTTTGTCACCATTCTAAAGATCTGCAAGAGATACCTTCTTATAATTTACGCAGTTCATCTTTCCCACACCAGTAATCACACTTCACTATTTACGATTAAGGATGCTGATACTAACATGCATTGAGATGAAAGAATTCCTAAATATAGGCGAGTTTTCTCATAGCTTCGCCCCTAGTCATCATGATAATAATGTAATTGTGGCTCAGTACATTGTGAACACTTCTCCATTAAACTTTTTGAAGTGTTTACTCAGAGACAATGTTTAAAGATTTCCTCTATAAATACTATTGACTATACTTTGTTATGATAGTCATGTTCCTTATCGACTTATTTCCTTTGTAATGCTGTCGCAAATGTCTGAATATTGATGACATTAAACGTTGTATGGATTGCATGTTGTATTTCTACAGAAGAAAAGCCGAGACAGCAAGTGACGAATTCAGGACTATCTGAGAATGTTGAATGACAAAACAGTTCTGATCGATAATCACCGCATATCGAATGCATTTTCCAAACCATCATGCCAGCGTTCTAATGCTACGTTCACCGATACTAATTATTATGTAATCAATGCCAGAGCAAACTCGTTTGGAAATATTGAATCACTTAATGTGTCAGCATTTTAAAGTAGAATTCATTGTTATTCCAACAATCACACAGATATTCAGTTTAGGATTTGTAACAAATAACGTGAGATTCACATTTCAATTTAAATCATTATTTCTTAGTGCCAATTTTACAAAGAAAAATAGATCTTCTGTTACAGGTCAACACAACCATGAACCAAGCAATGATTCCTCATCCAACACTCACAGGAAATATCTGATACTTTCTTATCTGAATGTTCACAGAAATGATTGGTTTAATATTCAGCCTTACGAATAAAAATACGTCTAATTATTTGATAATTAATATTCATTTCTACATATTACAACAGGAGAGTTTTAAATATTTTAAGTGTGCAGTGACCTGTGCTAAGAGTAATTATTCCTTATTGGATGAGAGGCCAGAGAGGCCTCTTACTGGGTGAGAGGCCAGAGGGAGTGCAACAATTAACATTGTAATCTGAAGGAATAAGATGCATAGAGAGATCCCAATGCCTGCGGATTATAACACCGGTTCAACACCATGAGACAACAGAAAGCTGGGGCTATCCATAATGATGTCCATCTGAGATTAGGTGTTCTACAGGATTGGGTGTCCGTATAAGGAGGGAAAGACTGTAATGTGGACATGTGGACATTGTAAAACAGAAAGTGTGTAAAAATACTGATTTTTACTGTACACGTTACAGTGTGTCATGGACCTCCCTTCCGAGACTGGCCTGGGGGGTGATCCCTGCATTAAATGGTTGCTACATGAGGAAGCAACTTCCACATGCCTGAGTTCACCCTGCCTCCTGAGTCCTCATTCCCTGTCAGAAGAAAAAACTCCGACAGCTATGACGACATTTCAATTCAATACAAATATTTATTATGTGTGAAATTACTACTTTCAGAGCGACATCATTTTCATGTTAAAATTGTTTTACTTTTTTGTATGCAAGAAAACAATGTAGGCACATCCATTTGTTATTTAATTCAACTAACACTAAATTATTGAAAATACTACACTGGGGGGAAAAGAACGATTCTTCAACTCAAATGTCACATTAAATGGCTGTCTCCTTTTTTCAACTCATGTGACCTCCATTTCAATTTCATGAGAAGGAAAAAAAACCGCTTTGGAAACGTTGTGATAGTTTATTTTTCTTCCAACATTAGCTGTCAATGAACAACACCCACACAATCATCAGTCATTTGGTACAAAATGACTTCCTGTACCAATTGTCACGAACTCGACCTTTTTGTTCACAATCATACTCACTTTCCTGGCCTAATTATTTTCGTGCCAATTCTGACATAAATATCTAAACATTTATCGCGGTAAATGTTACATTAATAATATAGACATGACTTGACAAAAAAAAACAAAGTTGAATTGTGTTCAATTGTTGCTGAGTGCTTTTTACTTATTAAAGCAACCTTTTAGATTTTAATTTTCAGCTTAATAATATTAATTAATATGCAATCGACATCAGAACAAAGTGCATTAAAATATGAAGTCAATTTATCTATCAGGATTCTAGAAACAGCTATCAATTACAATAATGCCACAACACTTTAACTTAGACTTTGCAACAAGCACAATGTGTTTTTAATATCTTCCAAATTTCTTAGTGTGAATGCTACAAGATAAAAACCTGTTTGGTCAGGCCAATACACCCACATAAAGACCAGTAATTTCCCTTGCAATATCCTTTGTAAAAATCTGACTTTTTCTCAATTGAAAGATCACATTCATCTCAGCCATTGAATTTCAGAGAACACCAATTACTTTATGCTGCAATATTTCTCTTAATTTCTGCACATTACTCAGTAGAATAGGAAGATGAGATACCTCATTATTATTAAATTCACTAATATAAGTTTTAAAATCGATTTGTTGCTAATACCTAGTTTCGAATAATTATTCAATTCAGTAAGGGGTGTAAATGTGGAATTATGGTTCCGTATAATAATTAATGCAAGGACATTGCGATGTATAATCTCTCAATCATCGTGAATATTGCTTTTCATTTTAAACTTGAAAACACTGATGATTTGAATTGATTGTAATTCACTTCAATGTTAACATTTATAATGTTTCTAATGACAATAACAGTTAAATATTTTTCATGTGCAAAATTATTTAAATGCACATGAATCTTTTTGAAGTACACAAAAAAGGATTGACAACACCCTTGTTCCGTTAAACAATCAAAGGAAATGGTGACTTCTTAGAAATCATACATTTTCAGAAAGAAAGAAGGTGCCTTCATTGACTGACCAGTTCATCATTTTGTTCCAATTTAATATATAATAAAAACATTTTACTTTGCATTTCATAAATTGAGAAACTATTTTGAACATATAAAATGATTGTATTCATTTTTATTTATCAATGTGCAGTAACTACATAATTCTGTCAAGTTGTTGTAAATTATCATCAAAATCATGTTTAATTAAGACATTTGTTAACTCCTATCATTATTGCAAATTCCTACTAAAGTTTCAGTACATTACAACGTCCAACTATTTAATTCCAATCAGTTATCACAATAAACATCCGATTAGATTTCAGCCCTGCCCAGCCTGGTAGGGAAGAATATGAAGGAATCTTGTTCAGATCTAGCAGTGTCTCTGCTACCAGACCACGTGGCACAGTTTCAATTCCAAATTGCGCAGAGTTGTGACAGAGCAGCTCTGAATTTTGATTCGAAAATATCTAAGAATCGATTGCATTGGTTTTCAATTCAATGTTAGATACGCTTCCATCTGTTGTTCATTCCAATAATCACAGTATTTGCTATTTATTTTCTTCAGACAACTAATAACAGAATGTATCTAATTCCGCTCAAGCAATATTCCTTGGAAAATATTTGAGAATGTTGCAGTTATAAAGATTAAATATACAAAGTAATGATATTCATTGATTTTCTTTTGTTCTGAAGAGCTGAGTTCAAACAACACATAAAACCTGATGCACCAGTGCTATAAATATGAGACACAAAAATCAAGTTCTTCTTCAGTAAAATAAACAAATGCCACTTGCTTTTATTTATCAATTTTTAGTTATTGACCTGTTTATGAATTGTGAGAAGTTTGCTTTTATTTTTCCATACCTGTTTACATTGAATGTAATAATGAAATGCTGTGAAAATATCCAAGTGCATTCTTTGAAAATTGACTTTGCAAATTTCTCACTTATCTCATTTATTGCATGATTTCTTTAGTGTGTTTTGCTCAACAATTCTAGTAAATATTAATAATTGTCTAATCTTAAATAAGATCTTTCAGACTCAATTATCAATCTATTCCTAATTCATGTAACTATCTCAATATTATTGAAATCAATGTTCACACAAAATAGTGCACATAAAGTGACACAAAGGTATTCATCATTAGCTGATTGCTGTTCAGTGGAATAACCTGAGTAAGTATCTTATTGTTCTTGAGACTAATGACAACAGTAAGCATTTGTTTACTATTCCATGCAATAAGTGCAATTGATATCTTATATTTCAGTTCTGTCGTTAATGACAATTTACGTTGTATAAACAAATAATTTTACTATATCATGGATATTGACTGTAATACAATAACATTGGAAACAAAGTTTTGTCATTCTAAGAATCTTTATGCTCCTTTTTTGTTGGGTGTGTGCAAGAGACAATTCCAATTATAACCATTTTGTTGTGAGTTCAACAAACTCTACATTTTGAAATTGTGAAATTCCTACATTTTTGCAAAAAGGTTAGTCTTCACTATACAGTATATTTCGCATGAAAAGACTGCTTTTTCAAATCATGCGTGTGACAAAATAATTATTGCTTTCATTTCATTGTAAGAAAAGAACTGCTTTGTTCACGTTGATTTTTTGTCATTTCCATTACAACATTATTCATCACTGTACAATAACTCAGTTACAAATCTCAAAACTCTGGGCGCAATGAAAGCGATATGAATCATAAATTAGTATCTGGACAAGAGAACCAATGAACAGCTACATAGACCTCTGGAACAGCCGAGATATTTGAATGAGAAAGCAATGCCTTCCAAAAAATTCTCTGCACGTCTGTATCCTTTTTCAATTCAATAATCCTGCAATAACTTATAATTGTCAGTTGATCTCTCTTAATGAATATCTAATCAATATCACCGTAAACCGAAGAAAAAATTGAAACATTTTATTTGTTAAAATATAAAGATTCATTCTCAATTCGTTATTACAACAATAAGGGAACCATATTATATCTGCTCACTGAGGTCAAGTGACCTGACGCCCATAATTGAACATTCTAAATATTCCTACAGCTGGGGAAGTCAGATCTAAAAAAGTCAAACTAAAGCAAACATCAGACAAAATAAGCAAAATAACCAGCTCCATAAAACAGTGGAAAGCCCAGTCAAAGAGGTCACAAAGGTTCGGGAGATCCAGTCACAAGCCCGAGAGTTGTGTATTGGAGAGGTTGAAGCAGACTTCCTGGCACCTTGACTTGCAGCCAGTGCATGAGCGTTATACACCTCGCTTGAGAATGACGACAAGTGAAGGGTGTTTGCACGAAACCCATTGAATGCTTAGAATCCAGAATTTTGGTAAAATGTTGTGAAACATTTCCCAGATCATGGAAATCAGCTCAACATTATTGAAATTAAAGTAGTCATAATTATCTTCAAGGAGAAAGTGAGGTCTGCAGATGCTGGAGATCAAAGTTGAAACTTTATTGCTGGAACAGCACAGCAGGTCAGGCAGCATCCAGGGAACAGGAGATTCGACGTTTCGGGCACAGGCCCTTCTTCAGGAATGAGCAGAGAGTGTTCAGCAGGAGAAGATAAAAGGTAGGGAGGAGGGACTTGGAGGAGGGGCGTTGGAAATGTGATAGGTGGAAAGAGGTCAAGGTGAGGGTGATAGGTCGGAGTAGGATGGAGGCGGAGAGGTCAAGAAGAAGACTGCAGGTCAGGAAGGCGGTGCCGGGCTGGAGGGATCCGGCTGAGACAAGGTGGGGGGAGGGGGGATGAAGAAACTGGTGAAGTCCAAGTTCATCCCCTGCGGTTGGAGGGTTCCCAGTCGGAAGATAAGACGCTCCTCCTCCGACCGTCGGGTTGTTGTGGTTTGGCGGTGGATGAGTCCAATGACCTGCATATCCTCGGTGGAGTGGGAGGGGGAGTTGAAATGCTGTGCTACAGGTTGGTTGGGTTGGTTCGTCCGGGTGGCCCACAGGTGCTCTCTGAATCGCTCCGCAAGTAGGCGGCCTGTTTCCCCAATATAGAGGAGGCCACACTGGCTGCAGCGGATGCAGTAGATGATGTGGGTGGAGGTGCAGGTGAATCTGTGGCGGATATGGAAGTTTCCTGTGGGGCCTTGGAGAGAAGTGAGGGGGGAGGTGTGGGCGCAAGTGTTGCACCTCCTGCGGTTGCAAGGGAAGGTGCCGGGAGTGGAGGTTGGGTCGGTGGGGGGTGTGGATCTGACAAGGGAGTCACGGAGGGAGTGGTCTCTACGGAAAGCTGAAAGGGGAGGGGAGGGAAATATATCCTTGGTGCTGGGGTCTGTTTGGAGGTGGCGGAAGTGACGGCGGATGATGCGCTGTACATGGAGATTGGTGGGGTGGTAGGTGAGGACCAGTGGGGTTCTGTCCTGGTGGCGGTTGGAGGGGCGGGGCTCAAGGGCGGAGGAGCGGGAAGTGGAGGAGATGCGGTGGAGGGCACCGTCGACCACGTCGGGGGGGGGGAAATTGCGGTCCTTGAAGAAGGAGGCCATCTGTGTTGTACGTATTTTGAACTGGTCCTCCTGGGAGCAGATGCGGCGGAGACGAAGGAATTGGGAGAATGGGATGGCGTTTTTACAGGGGGCAGGATGGGAGGAGGTGTAGTCCAGGTAGCTGTGGGAGTCGGTTGGTTTGTAGTAGATGTCCGTGTTGATTCGGTCGCCTGAGATAGAAACAGAAAGGTCTAGGAAGGGGAGGGAGGAGTCCGAGACTGTCCAGGTGAATTTGAGGTCGGGGTGGAAGGTGTTAGTGTAGTGGATGAACTGTTCAACCTCCTCGTGGGAGCACGAGGTGGCGCCGATACAGTCATCAATGTAGCGGAGGAAAAGGTGGGGGTGTGGGGCCCGTGTAGTTGCGGAAGATGGATTGTTCCACATACCCTACGAAGAGGCAGGCATAGCTGGGGCCATTGCGGGTGCCCATGGCTACTCCTTTTGTTTGGAGAAAGTGGGAGGATTGGAAAGAAAAGTTGTTCAGGGTGAGGACCAGTTCGGTCAGTCGAAGGAGGGTGTCGGTGGAAGGGTACTGGGTGGTACGGCGGGAAAGGAAGAAGCGGAGTGCTTTGAGTCCTTCGTGATGGGGGATGGAGGTGTACAGGGACTGGATGTCCATGGTGAAGATGAGGCGTTGGGGACCGGGGAAGCGGAAATCCTGGAGGAGGTGGAGGGCGTGGGTGGTGTCACGAACATAGGTGGGGAGTTCTTGGACTAATGGGGACAGGACCGTGTCGAGGTATGCCGAGATGAGTTCGGTTGGGCAGGAGCAGGCTGAGACGATGGGTCGTCCGGGGCAGTCAGGTTTGTGGATTTTGGGCAGGAGGTAGAAACGGGCGGTGCGGGGTTGTGGGACTATGAGGTTGGAGGCGGTGGATGGGAGGTCCCCTGAGGTGATGAGGTTATGGATGGTCTGGGAGATGATGGTTTGGTGGTGGGGGGTGGGGTCATGGTCAAGGGGACGGTAGGAGGAGGTATCTGCGAGCTGGCGTTTGGCCTCAGTGGTGTAAAGGTCAGTGCGCCAAACTACTACTGCGCCTCCCTTGTCAGCTGGTTTGATGGTGAGGTTGGGGTTGGAACGGAGGGAGTGGAGGGCTGCGCGTTCCGAGGGTGAGAGGTTGGAGTGGGTGGGAGGGGTGGGGGAGTTCAGGTAGCGGTTAATATCGCGGCGGCAGTTTGCTATGAAGAGGTTGAGGGCAGGTAGGAGGCCAGCACGGGGTGTCCAGGTGGACGGGGTGTGTTGGAGGTGGGAGAAGGGGTCATTAGAGGGTGTGCGAGAGTCTTGATTGAAGAAGAAGGCACGGAGGCGAAGGCGGCGGAAGAATTGTTCGGTGTCACTCCGTGTATTGAATTCATTGACCCGAGAACGTGTGGGAACGAAGGTGAGACCTCTGCTGAGGACTGATCATTCATCCTCAGAGAGGGGCAAGTCTGGAGGGATGGTGAACACACGGCAGGGCGGGGACTAGGACCTGGTGTGGGACTGGAGCTGGATGCGGGGGCGGGGTTAGGCCTGGGGGCGGGGACAGAGGTCGGCGTGGGGGCGGAGTTGGACATGGTGATGGAGACCGGCGCGCGGGCGGGGTTAGGCGCGGTGACGGAACTCGGCCGGGGGGCGGAGTTAGGCGCGGTGACGGAACGCGGCGTGGGGACGGGGTTAGGCGCGGTGACGGAACTCGGCCGGGGGGCGGAGTTAGGCGTGGTGGCGGAACGCGGCGTGGGGGCGGGGTTAGGCGCGGTGACGGAACTCGGCCGGGGGGCGGAGTTAGGCGTGGTGGCGGAACGCGGCGGGGGGGCGGGGTTAGGCGTGGTGACGGAACGCGGTGGGGGGGCGGGGTTAGGCGTGGTGACGGAACGCGGCGGGGGGGCGGAGACACATGCGGCGATGTGGTCCAAATGTAGGTTGCTGACGTCACTGGGGGCGGAAGTAGCTGCGGCGACCACGGAGACAGAGTTCTTCCCCATAGCCGCGGAGGTCGCCAATCTGTTGGTGATTGTCTTCATGACGATCGCAGAGCAGGTTGTCTGTGCGGCGATCCCGGAGGCGGTTCTTTGGGCCGCGATCATGAAGGTTGCGAGGTCGGTGGGGCGGAAGTGACGTCATCGTCGGCGGCGTCTGCGGCTGTTGCCGCGGGCGCTGTAGCGGCCGCGTGTGTAATGGCGCCGGACTGGTTTCGGAGGCCGATGGAAGTTTCTGGAACGGTTGAGGAATCCGGAGTTTGGGGGTAAGTGCATGAAAGTTTTTGGTACTTACTGCCTTTAATTTCCGATATGGCTAGAAAGAACTGTTTGTTCAGTCTATGGATTCTTCTGTAAATGAAGAACAGTAGAGGAAGGCCACCTAATTACTGTTCAGTGAAAAACACTTTGTCCGTGCCTTATTGTTCTCAGGATGAATAATCACAGCAAAAATCACGCTCTTACCAGATCCAAAGATATGAAAAAGAGATACCTTATTATAATTTACACACTACATCTTTCCCAGAGAAATGATGACACCTTGTTACTTAAGACTGAGGATACAATTCGTAACATGTATTGTAAGATGAAGCAAGTCCTGAATATAGGGTTTTTTTCTGATAGATTTCTAGTCCAAAAATTGTGATAGAATTGTAATTGTAGCTCATTACAATATCAACAGATCCCCATTAAACATATTTATCTGTTTATTTAGAGACAATATTGAAACAAATACAATGTAGAATTTGTTCTTATTATATATTATAGTTCTCCAGAAGAAAAGCTAAGAAAACAATTATAGAAATCTTGAAGATCTGAGAATTTTGAATGACAAACCATTTCTGATTAACGTTCACTGAATGTCTAATGTCTTTCCACATCATCAGGCCAGTATTTGCATTCTCAGCTGATAGGCTAAGAAATATCTAATCAACATCAGAACAAACCTGTTTGGAAATATTGAATCACTTACTTTGCCATAGTTCTAAAATTAATTATCAATTCATTTTCATTCCAAAAATCTCATAGTAATTCAGGTTAGGTTTTTTTTTAACAAACATCGTCAAATTCACATTTTAATTTAATCCATTATTTCTTAGTGTCAATATTAAAAAGGAATAATAGTTCTCTTATTCCAGGTCATCGCAAACACAAACTAACTAATGATTCCCCATCCAACACTCACAGATAATATCTGTTTCTTTCTAATTTGAATGTTCACAGAAATCATTGGATTAATATTCGGTTTTACAGATTAATAGACGTCTTGATTATTTTACACTCCAATAAATGCTGTTCCTTTTTACCTATGACGGCAGCTGTATGTGATTTCTAAACAGAAGAGTTCGTTTGTCAGAAATAGTTATTATTTTAAAGTTACTCAGAGTATTAAACAAATGTTCTAATTATAGATTCTTGAGAATCATAGGGGTAATTAGCAACATTAGTTAGATACATGTAACTAATGACTATTAAAAACATTATAGAAAAGCATTTAGACTTAGATGTGAAGATTAGCTAGTTGTAGGAATTAACTTCAAGATATAATGTTGACTGCCCATTAATTATAAAGTTCTGACAGGAAGAGTAGCTGTATAATTTTACACAATATCATGAACTTTATAACACAAGTCATATTACTAATCTTATAGCAAGTAAGTTAAAACTAACTGTCTTTTGTATTTCTTTGTACAAATGTAATTAGGGCATATGAGGAGTAATTGACTTTGATAAAATAAAATATAATGAATAGTGGAATTCAAAATGTCCAAACTGATAAAGCATCCTCAGAGGCCCGATGGAGTGCAGGAATAACTTTGGAATCTGAATTGATAAGATGCGTGGAAAAATCCTGCGGCCTGAAGATTATAGTACCTGTTAAACAACATGAGATGAAAGGAATCTGGGGATGTCCATTAGAATGCCCATCTGCGATTATGTGTTTGGATTGGGTGTCTGGATAAGGAGGAGATGGCTGTAACCACATTGCATGTGGCCATTGTCATGCAGAAACTGCATAGAAATGTTGCTTTTTATTGTACATGTTACAGTGTGTCATCGATCTCCCTTCCGAGATTGGCCTCGGGGGATGATCCCTTCATTAACTCATTGCTGCATGAGTAAACATCTTCCACATGTCTGAGCTCAGCCTGCCTCCTGAGTCTTCATTCCCTGTCAGGTGAAAACACTTCTACAGCTATGATGACATTTCAATTCAATACGGACATTTATTGTGTGTGAAATGATTACATTCAGAGCGATATAATTTTCATGGTAAAATTGCTTTACATTTGCTTTTTTTTGGTGTGCAAGCAAACAATTTGATAATATCCATTTGTTCTTTAGTTTAACCAACACTAAGTTTTAAATTATTGTGAATACAATGGGGGAAACGGGAACTAGTCTTCAGCTCAAATGTCACGTGATGTGATTGTTTCTTTTTTTTCAAACCATGTGCCTTCCAAAATGATTTTCATTTTCATTTCATTATAAGAAAAAATGTTGCTTGGAAATGTTGACATTTTTCCTTTTCCTTCCAAGTTAGTTGTCAGTGAACAATAATCACACAATGATGAGAATTCCTTTCCATATCAAATGCCATTGACTCTATCTTTTGTTCACAATAATAGTCACTGCCATGGCCTAAGTCTTTTCCTCCTAATTCTGACATAAATATCAAAACATTTATTGTTCGAAAAATTACATTAACAAAATTGACATGACTCTTCAAGAAAACTATTGGAAGCATATAACTCTTGCATTGCCTGCATTTTTGAACAAAATCATTTTTTAATTGTTGCCGAATGACTTATTTTACATCATACAGCGAAGTTTAATGATTTAATTTTCAGTTTATTAATCTTAATGAATATACAATCAACTTCAGAGCAAAGTGCTTTCAAAATATTAAGTCAATTTATCTGTCAGGATTCCAATAATTACACAGCAATTTAACTGAGACTTCGTAAAAATGCAGTGTTTTTAAAATTTCATTCATTATTTCTTATTGTCAATGCTACTATATTAATACTTATTTGTTCAGGCCAATGTAAATACAAAACGACCAATAATATCCCTTTCAAAATTCTTTGTAAATATCTGATTTTTGCTCATTTGAAATATAAAAATTATCTCAGCCTCTGAAATTCAGAGAGCTCCAATTACTTTTCCCTGCAATATTACTCTTCATTTCCACATATTACTCAGTGTAATATGAAGATGAGAAATCTCATTATTCTCAAATTCACGAATATGATTTTTTAAAATCCCTTTGTTGCCAATATATCTGATATATAATAATTGTGCAATCCAGTAAGGAATATAAGTGGGGAATTATGCTTCCGTACAATAAATACTGCAAGGACATTGCAATGTGCAATCTCTCAATCATTATGAATATTGTATTTATTTTTAACTTGGAAACATTTTTGAATTGATTTGATTATAATTTACTTCGATGCCGACATTTACTGTATATCCAATCACAATAGCAGTAGATTATATGGAGTTATCATTGTCCATTTCAATAACCACAGTATCTGCTGTATACTTTCTTCTGGTCATGAATAGCAAGATGTATCTAATTCCACTCAATCAATATTCCTCGGAAAATATTTGAGAACGTTGCAGTCATAAAGCTGAAATATACAAAGTCATGATAGTCATTGGTTTTCACTTGTTCTGCAGATCTTAGTTAAAACAATACATAGAATTTTATGTTCCAGTGCTATAAATGTGAGAAAAGATCAATTACTTCTTCAGTAAAAGAAACAAATGTCACGTGATATTATTTATCAATTTTTAATTACTGGTCAGTTTATGAATTGTGTGAGATTTGTTTATAGCTTTCCAGTCATCTATTTATTTTGAATGTGACATTGAAATGTTGTAAAAATGTCAGGATGTATTCATTTGTAAGTTAAATTTGCATATCTCTCACTTTTCCCATTGATTGTATGATGGTTTAAGAACGTTTCACTCAGCAATCCTAATAAATATCAGATTTTAACCTTAATGAATATACAATCAACTTCCGATTTTAAATCAGATCATTCGCACCCAATTATCAACCTGTTCCTAATTCATGTAAGTATCTCAATTTTATCGAAACCAATGTTCACACTAAACATTACACGGAGAGCTACACAAAGACTTTCATCACCATCTGATTATTGTTCAGGAGAATAACCTAGTAAGAACCTTATTGCTTCTGAAACCAATGACAACATTAAGCATTTGTTTACTATTCCATGCAACAAGTGCAATTGATATCTTCTATTTCAGTTCACTTAAAGATGATTTATGTTAAAGGTGATTTATGTTGCTTAAAACAATGCTTCTACTTTATCACTGATATTGAGTGTAATAAAATCATGCAAACAAACGTTTTGTCATTCTAAAAATCTTTAAGTTTACTTATTTTAAATTTGTGTGCAAGAGATATTTCAAATTACTACCATTTTTGTTGTATAATTCAGCAAACCTAAATTTTGAAATTGTGGATGTCTCCATTTTTTTTGCAAAATGGAAGTAGTCTTCAGTTTATGTAACACATTAAATGACTGTATTTTTTTCAAATCACATGCTCTGCAAAATGATTATTGGTTTAATTTCATTGTAAGAAAAGAACTGCTTTGAACATGTTGTTTTTTTTGTCTTTTCTATTCCAACATTATTCATCATTGTACAATAATGACACAATTATTATAATTCCTTTATGAACCAAATGTCATTGACTGCATCATTTGTTCACTTTCATGCTCACTTTCATTTTTCTTCCAAATTCTGACATAAATGTCTGAACATTGAACATAATATTAATCATTTAAATTAAAATAACATGTCTCTATGAAGAAACCATTTGATGGAAATTATTATTTCTTGTGTTACCTGTATTTTTGAGTAAAGAAAGAAAATTTGTTCTATAATCACTGAATGGCTCACTTTTGCTTCAATTCATAAAGCTAGTTACTATATTTTATTCCACAATTTACCAATTTTAATAAATATCCAATCAACATCACAGCAAAGTGCTTTTGAAATGTTGAATCATTTTAATTGCTCATATTACAGCATTGATTATTGAGTCATTGCCATGATAACAATTGCACAATTATTTAAGAAAGTGTTTTGAACAAGTAAAGTGAGATTCATATTTTATTTTAAACAATTGTTTCTGAGTACCAACATGCAATGTGAAACTGTTTTTTTTTCAGGTCAAGTATCCCACAATGGATCCAAGGACTTCCCATCCAACATTAATTGTAAATGTCCAATGTTTGCTTATCGGAATGATCACCGTAATCACAGACATAAATTCACAGGCCTGCAATTACTTTTCACTACAATAATTCTTGTTTGTTTCCACATATTCCTCAGTCACATAGCAAAACAAGATTTCTCATTATCTCTAAATTCATTGATCGAATTTTATAATTCAGTTGTTGCTCATATCTAATAATTATTCAATCCAGTACGTGCCGTAAATGTGGAATTCAGACTCTTTACATGAATAACTAATATATTGTAGTGTACAATCTCTCGATCATTGTTAATATTAATTCTTATTTCACCCACGGAAACATAGTTGAATTCATTTCAATATATTTCACATTTACTGTATTTATAATTACACTAAGATTTAAGTATTTTTCATGCAACAAAATTATGTAAGATTCCTGAGTTTTGTTAAGTCAAATGGAAAAGTATTAACATCTATGTATTGTTTCATTGAAAAATGACAATTCATTTTGAATTTTTCGAAGTTGAGCATTTTTGCAAAGAAGGAATGTTGTCTTCAGCTGCCTAATTGCATTGAATGTCTAATTCACAGAATCTGCTGTTTATTCTCTTCGAGTTCCCAAGAAACCAAATTAACTAATTCTGCTGGTTCTAAATTCCTGGAAAATATTTGAGAATTTTGCAGTCTTAAAGATGAAGAAGGCTATGTGATCGTACTGACTTTTTTTAATTGGAAGGAGCTTAATTCAAACATTTTAGGCACATAAATCGCTATTCTGCAGTACTAAAAAGATGAAAAACAAGTCAGTTTCTTCATCAATAAAATAAAGAAGTGTCACTTCCCGTTATTCATTAGTTAGCTAATTCCCAAATTTGTTGTTAAACAATGCAATTCACCTGAATATTGTTGTGTCCTTTGATCATATTAATTTTCTAATTATTGTTCATTCATGATTTGTCAGGGAGTTTTTTTTGTTTTCCATTCACCTATTCATATTGAATGTAAGATTGATGTGCTTTGGAAATATCACAGAGTGCTCATTTAAAATTTGACTTTGCACGATTCTCACTGATCTCACTTCTTGCAAGGTGGCTCGGCGCTGAGAACAGTGAATCAGTGGTTAGCACTCCTGTCTTACAGTGTTATATACTGGAGTTCACTTTCATCCTCGGCCACATGTCCGTGTGGAGTTTGCATGTTCTGGTTTTCTCTCACAAACCAAAGATGTGTAGTTTAGGCAAATTGGCCATGCTGAGCTGCACATTCTGTTCAGGAATGTGTAGGTTAAGTGCATTCGTCAGGGGTAAATCTGACTAATTTCAGAGCAGAATGGTTCTGATTGGATTATTCTTTGGAAGGTCAGTGTAGACTTGTTGGGCCAAATGACTTCTTTCCACACAGTAGGGATTCCGTAAACTTAGAATTGTGTTTCGCTAAACAAAACTGACATTTTTTTTAAAAACGTTGCCTTTAAAACTTAATTTAATTTACTGTTTAATTCTATTCCCTGAAGTTCTCATGTTAATTGCTCCTCGTTTACTTCTTAAATCTGATACAAATCTCAAAATACAGTAAAATTCACATGAATAATAAATTTGCATTCTCGACAAAAAAACCAATGGAAGGCCTCATAGAATTCTTGAACAGCTTACACATTTGAATGAAAAAGCAATTCCTTTCAAAATGTGTTTGCACGTCTGTATCTTTCTTTCAATTCAACAATCCTGCAAATAGTTTATAATTGTCAGTTGATCTAATCAATATCAATGTAACCAGTTGAAAAATTAACAACTGATTAATAACTGGGTGTTAAAGATGTTCTTTGAGGTCAATAAATGTTTGGAATTTACTAGAATTCCACCAGGAAACATTCTTGGATCATAATGCAAGAAGTGAGATATGTGAGAGATGAGCAAACCTTGTTTTTAAATGAACACACTCCAATATTGTCAAAGCATTTCAACCTTACGGTCAAAATGAACAGGTGAGTGGAAAAATAAAAACAATTGTCTGACAATTCATAAATTGAACAACAATTACAAAATCACTTTGATCAAAGAACAGAGTAATATTTAGATGAATCGCATTTAGTTGCAAAGTAGGTAACCAGCTGACTGACAAGTAATAGGTGGTAGCATTTATTAGTTTACTGAAGAAGATATCAACTTTATGTCAAATTAATTGCACGAGAGAATAATGTTTAATGTGTTTCAATTGTTTGGACTTGCCCCTTTGCAACAAAAAAATCAATCTCATTACTTAGAGATCGTAATCTTTAATTCTGCAACATTTTCAAATATTCTCCAGGAACTTATAAGCAACAGAATTAGATACAGGTATCCCACTATCCGAAAGTACAGCGTTATTATGAAACCTTTCATAACCTGAAAATGCGTAAATCGAAGAAGTATTAATTTATATGGGAAACAGCTCCTTTTTCCGTAAAAGTGAAAATCTTCTTCAGATTTCGTTCAGTTAGAGAAACAGGGACAACTATAAGTCTTTTGTAAAAGCAAAGTGGCTAAAGCGAATTTTCCAAAAATAGGGGATATTTCTTGGTAACCTGTCACAAATATTTATCAGATTTTGTGATTATTGATATAATAGATAGAAGCAGATCTTATGTTGGATTGAAAAGCAATTCAATCTGTGTTTAGGTACTCTCTAATCAACATTCAGAGCAGCTCTTGATATATTTCTGTTGAAGGTGTGATTTGAAACCTTCCCTCGGGTCGAGTAATACAGACACTACCACAGCTACACAAGCTCATTTCATAATAGAACATAGAACATAGAAGAATACAGCGCAATACAGGCCCTTTGGCCCTCGATGTTGCGCCGATCCAAGCCCACCTAACCTATACTAACCCACTATCCTCCATATACCTATCCAATGCCCGCTTAAATGCCCATAAAGAGGGAGAGTCCACCACTGCTGCTGGCAGGGCATTCCATGAACTTACGACTCGCTGAGTGAAGAACCTACCCCTAACTTCAGTCCTATATCTACCCCCCCTTAATTTAAAGCTATGCCCCCTTGTAATACCCGACTCCATACGCGGGAAAAGGTTCACACTGTCAACCCTATCTAACCCCCTAATCATCTTGTACACCTCAATCAAGTCACCCCTAAACCTTCTTTTCTCTAATGAAAACAGCCCCAAGTGTCTCAGTCTATCCTCATACGATCTTCCTTCCATACCAGGCAACATCCTGGTAAACCTCCTCTGCACCCGTTCCAGTGCCTCCACATCCTTCCTATAGTATGGCGACCAAAACTGCACACAATATTCCAGATGCGGCCGCACCAGAGTTTTATACAACTGCATCATGACCTCAGGACTCCGGAACTCAATTCCTCTACCAATAAAAGCCAGTACGACATATGCCTTCCTCACCGCACTATTTACCTGGGTGGCAACTTTCAGAGATCTGTGTACATGGACACCAAGATCCCTCTGCTCATCCACACTACCAAGTATCCGACCATTAGCCCAGTACCCCATCTTTTTGTTATTCTTCCCAAAGTGAATCACCTCACATTTAGCTACATTGAATTCCATTTGCCACCTTTCTGCCCAGCTCTGCAGCTTCTCTATATCCTGCTGTAACCTGCCACATCCTTTCTCACTGTCAACAACTCCTCCGACTTTCGTATCATCCGCAAACTTGCTCACCCAACCTTCTAACCCCTCTTCCAGGTCATTTATAAAAATGACAAACAGCAATGGTCCCAAAACAGATCCTTGCAGAACACCGCTAGTGACGGCACTCCATGAAGAAACTTTGCCATCAAAGACACCCTCTGTCTTCTTCCATCCAGCCAATTCCTAATCCAAACCTCCAACTCACCCTCAATGCCATATCTCCGTATTTTCTGCAGTAGCCTACCATGGGGAACCTTATCAAACGCCTTACTAAAATCCATATATACCACATCTACCGCTTTCCCCTCATCAACCTCCTTCGTCACCTTTTCAAAGAATTCAATAAGGTTTGTGAGGCACGACCTGCCCTTCACAAAACCATGCTGACTATAATGTTCCCACTCAGGACGGCAGGACTGTAATATTATTTTTAATGTGGTTACTCAAATCAAAACTAATCAAAACAAAGCTGTTTATTGTAGCAATTTAAATGGGAACTAATTAGGTAGTTTCTGTGTGTAATGGACTGGAAATTAAACTATTTTACAATAACAATAGAATAAAAGAATGATGCTCTTCAATAAACAGGAATCTCATGACAATTCTTTGAAATGCAAATTGACAAAACTGCGTGATCATTGTACTTTGATTTTAAAAATGCACCAGTCATTCAATGTGAATATTCAGCTGAAGACAATTTCTCTTCCTTTCAAGAATGCACAACTTCCACAAATTCAAAATGAACAGTCATTGAAAAAAGAAGTAACAAACAGATGTCAATTCTATTTTCTGTACATAAACGTGCAGTGAAGTTTCAGTAAGTTATATATGTGTAAAAAGGAAACTCTTATTGTGGTTCGAAATACAATAAGTGTTGGCATGACGTGAAATATAATCAAATTGATTCAACTGTGTTTTCTCAGTTAGAATACAGCCAATATTCAAAGTAATCGAGTGTTGTACACTGCAATATCTTTACATTAATTCAGTGCTGAGACATAATTCCACATTTATACCCCTTATAGTGAAGCAAACATGCCAGGAGTCAGAGGAGGTAGGGGAGGTCCTAAATGAGTACTTTGCTTCAGTATTCATGAGTGAGTGGGAACTTGTCCTTTGTGAGGACAGTGTGAAATAGACTGATATGCTCGAACAGGTTGATGTTAAGACGGAGAATGTGCTGATCATATTGAAAAATTATGGGGATCGACAAGTCTCCTCGGCCAGAATGGATATAACTAAGATTGTTATGGGAATCGAGGGAAGGGATTATTGTGTTTAAGCGATGACCTTTGTATCCTCACTGTCCACTGGAGTCATACCAGATGATTGGAGAGTGGCAAATGTTATTCCCTTATTCAAGAAAGGCAAGCAAGATAATCATAGGAATCATCGATGAGTCAGTCTTACATCAGTTGTGGGCAAATTATTGGATATGATTCAGAGAGACAGGATTTATGATTATTTGGAAAAGCATAGATTGATTAGAGATGGTCAGCATGGCTTTGTGAGTGGCAGGTTATGCCTTACCAACCTTATTGAATTATTTGAGGGTGTGACAAACACATTGGTGAGGACAGAGCAATGGATGTGGTGGATATAGATTTTAGCCATGTGTTTGACAAGGTTCCCCATGGAAGGCTTATTCAGAAAGTAATGCGGCACGGGATACGGGGTTATCCTGATATCATGATTCAATGTTGAGACATTTGTGTCAGAGACTACAACGGAGTGAGTGAGAGAGAAAGAAATAAAAATAAAGAAAGGAAAGGAACTGGTGAGCAGAGGAGCTCAAACTAGTTTCTCACCCTGCCAACATCGTATTGGGTGAGCTGGAACACAGACTAGTCAAGCAATGGCCTGACACAGTTACACGCGCAGAATCATACCTTACAATGTCCCAGACACCACCATGACCATCCTTTGTATATCCTATCCCACCAGCAGGACATGGATGCAACAGAAATGCTGGAACATGCAGGGCTATGGACTAAGGTCTGCAGAATAGAATCAATGTGATTTATTTGACATTGACAGACGTGCAGCTTCGCTGGATTGACCATGTTAACATGGCCTGTAGTGTGCAGGTTCGGCGGGTTGGGTTTGCCATGATAAATATGGCGTTATGGGGGTATGGTGGGAGAGCAGGTCATTGCAGACTCGATGGGCCAAATAGCCTCTTTCTGCCCCTACGGGATTCTGTTATTCTAACTAGTTCTGATTGTCGTCATGTTTTCCTCATGCCAGGTTCATTCAGCTCAGGTACACACGCTGCCTTTGTTTTTCTGTGGGTGTTCACTCACTCCTTTCCTTCAATTTTACAGCAATTTCACACTGTACGTGAGGGTGAGAATGAATTTATAAATACAAATACTCCAACCGAACACCGTACAGGTCAGGAACTGATTCTGCTGCTGATGTCGCTCACAGGGAACAGGAAAATAAAGGTTCATCATACATATTACAAGGTTACAATCAACAGGAATGGCTAAACAGCTTAAAACTCTTTTCTCAAGAGGAAACTGAGAGACAACCTGATACAAGCAGGAAGCTTTGTGCCCGTGTTTTCAGAGAGTTGAAGTTGAAATAATTGATTTGGAAGCATGTTTCATTGCCCCAGGACATCAAAGGTGCTATCTAAATATGCATATTTATTTCTGTCTATCTGTCTGAGTTAACAATCAGATGGACAGGTCAGTATCTGAGTGTCTTCCCAAATCCCCGATTGAATCTGCCTCCCCCATAAACTCAGATGCCTCACCACTCCCTTGGTCACAGGGGAGAGGCCATTCAGATGCTCAGCGTGTGAGAAGGGATTCAGTGATTTATCCCACCTGCTGAGACACCAGCGGGTTCACATTGGGTAGGAGCTGTTTCTCTCTCTGTTTGACAAGGGATTTACTGAGTCTTCAACACGACTGAGAGCCCAGTGAGTGCGCACAGGGAAGTGGTGATCCACTTGCTCCGTGTCGGGTAGAGTTCACACACCACAGCAGGACTCTGATTCTGGAGTTACTGTTCATCAGAGTCAGGACTGGACCTTGTTCATGATGACACTCTTGGAGTATTGATTTTGTTGTTGTTAATCACATTAACTGGGCTGGAGTTGACTGAATTTATATTGCCACTTTCTGAACCTCAGGATGTCTCTCTGAGCACAAGGCTCCACAATAAGCAATGCGACAATGAGCAGGGATCGTCTGTTTTGATTTAAATTGTGATTGTAGCACTGCTGCTTCACAGCATCAGGTAAAAGATTGGAGTCCAGCCTTGGTCAACGGCCTGTGTGGAGTTCCCACATTCTCCCCATGATAGTGTGTATCCTCTCCAGGTGCTCTGGTTTCCTCCCACAGTCCAAAGATGTGCAGGTTAGGTGGATCAGTCGTGCTAAATTGCCCACGGTTTCCAGGAATGTGCAGACTATGTGGATCAGCCATGGGAAATGCAGTGTTACAGGGATGGAGTGCACTGGTTGGCATGTTCTTCAGATGGTCGGTGGGATTTGATGGGTCAATGCTCTCCTTCCACACTGTTGGGATTCTATTCTATGATTGAGGGTAAAGGCTTTAAAGCCGAGTGTCCTTGGAGAAGGAGCATGTGGTGTGTATCTATGCTTTCGATGCCTTTAGATAGAGGTGGGCACCACAGGGGATACAGTGCTTTATCTCCACCGCTGCCCCCTCCTCCCCCCAAATCTACTTTGATTTAGTCCCTTCTCACTCTTTCACTTGTAATGGTTTGCTTTGCCCAAAATGGGCTTTGTTTATAAATATTCAATTGGTTACACAAATGGTTTACTGCTGATGATTATAGGTTAACAAAAAGCAAAATGATGATTTTGATGGTGGGAAGGTTGCTCAGCTGTGTGTGATAACACGTCTGCATCGGAGAAATGGGGGAAACGAACACTTCACAGCTCACAGAATGAGAACTGAAAAGCTGTTAAATCAAACCAAAGGTTCAGACAGGGAGGGAATATTTCCCTGGAGTTTGAGTAACTGGAAAGTGATGGTGTCCGGGAATAGACAGGATTTTGTTCTAAAGGGCATTTGAAATTCTAAAAGCTGTTATATTCATATAGTTTCAATTCTTTTACTTCTATTTATTGTGGAGTAAACTTTAACATAAGTTTAGCAAATTTGTTTTTTTTTTAATGAAAAAGACAAATGTTAAATAAAATCCATCAAACCATCCCTCACTGAAAACTGATGTGGTGGTGCAATCTCCTGGAGAATCCCTGCCCTACCTACTTCTTCCTACCCAGGCTCCATGGCTATATATGCACCTAGAAGATAGCAGCAGGAGGCGGCCATTCGGCCTTTCGATCGTACTCTACCATTCAATTGGGAAACAGCTGACCATCCAGCTCAGTCTTCTGTTCCTGTTGTGCTCTAATACCCTTTGATGACTTTACCTCGAAGAACTATATCAAAGTCCTCCTTTGGCTTCACTGCCTTTTATTCCAGTGACGTTGTTGTGTTACTGTGTAGGTGTAGGCAGGGGTACTGCCTCCTTGACGAGGCAGTCAGTGTCCCTCATCATCCTGCAGTAACATCAACTGGGTTTCAGCAACTAGAGATAGAAACCATTTCCAGAATACGGACATCACTGGCTCAGCCAGCAGTTATTCCCCATCTCTAGGTACCCTTAAGAAGTTGGTAGTGAGCTGCCGTCTTGAACCAATCGCAGTCCATTTGGCGTAGATAGACCGACAATACTGGGAGGGAGAGTGTTGCAGGACTTTGGCCGAGTAATTCCCCATCTTTGGTTTGTCAAATTCTGGATAACTCAATCACGATTGGCACATGATTTTGAGATTTCAGTCTGTAAATCTTCACCATCTAGTACCCTGTATAAATGAATATGTACAGATTAGAAATTCAGAACAGACAATTCTAGTTTCGCTGGAATATTTTTCCCCTTTGTTCCCCCAAATTTGTAACCCTCTAGCCCACTTACTCTCCCCCATCATTCTGACTCTGCTACCCCCGAATGTACACCCTCCCCATTCTCATGGAGTTACTGATAGAAATCCATACCACCACTTCCCGTCCGTGGTTAGACTCTGCACCCTTTCTGGATTCATTTCCTTCGCCTTCAGTTGCTTCAAGACAATAATGTAACAGCAGAATCAAACAAAAGGAAATAGAAAGGGAGGTGGCAGATCCTCGACAGAAGAGGAACCTTCAGTCTGGGAGAATGCGTCAGATTCTACCTTGTTTCCCATTGGTCGATTCCCAGTATTATGACAACTTGGCCCATATGCTTCTGACCCTTTCCTATCCATTTATTTGTCTAAATGTCTTTTACATGTTGTTAATGTACCCACCTCAACCACTTCCACTGGCAGCTCATTCAATATACATACCACCCTTTGTGTAGAAGAGTTGCCCCTCATGTTCCCTTATATTCTTTCTCTTCTAACTTTAACATGATGCCCTTCAGTCCTTGAGTCCCTGCGAAAAAGACTGAGTGCATTCACCTTACCCATGCCTCTCATGGTCTTATACACTTCGATAAAATATTCCCCCTTGGTTTCCTCTGGTCTTAACAGAAAAAGTCCTCGCTTGTCCAACCTCTCCCTGTAACTCAGACCCCGGAGATCTGGCAACATCCTTGTAAGTTTCTTCTGCTCCTTTCCAGTTGAATAACTGAAACCGACGTTGCATTCATCACATTTCCTGTGTTTCCCCACGGCGCTGGAACCGACGTGACAACGCCAATGGATTACAATCAATGTACGATAATTCACTCCATTACAACAATCCCATTTTCATAGCTTCTTCCGTAATGCAGGAATCATTTTCTCTTTTTAGTTTCATGGTTATTTGTCCTCATACAAAACCAATCTGTGGCTTAACTGTTCCTGGGAAATGTGCCATGATTTTTTAGACTTTCAAAAACCAATGACATCTCTCTCCACTGTCACCACGCTAACATGGACTTCGTTGTCTCAGTAATTTATTCCAGTCACACTGACATTTGAAATGTTCGCCCATGGACAGAATGCACAACTTTCCTTCCACATGAAAAGGCCAATGATATTCTGATCGGCACGGATCAAGTAACTTTCAAAACTGAACATGAAGTTCGATTTGAAATTCTCAACGGCAAATCCCCCTTTCAGTACTCTACAACATAGAAAACAGAAAGTGCTGGAGATCCTCAGCAGATCTGGCAGCATCTGAAATGGTAACAGATGCAGGAAACATTGCAGCCTTTAAGAAGTGTTTAGATGATCACACCAGGCATATGTGCTTGATGGCCATTATGGATAAGATGGGGGCATTGCGTTCAACAGTTTTCTACCAGTGACTCTGACCCCATTTTATTCTGTATTTCTCTGTGATTCCCTCTTTTCTGAAGCAGGCAGGAGTGGGAAGCAGTGGAGAATGTAAATGATGTGTTACCTTCCTAGTGAGAGGATTCAAGTACAGGAGCAGAGATCTATTTCTGGAAGGGCCTTGTTGAGACCACACCTGGAGTACTGTATACACCTTTGTTCCCCTTTCCCAAGGAAAACTATCCTGGTTACTGAGAGAGAGTAAAGGAGGGTCACCAGACTGAGTCCTGGGATGTGAAGATAGTTAAGGACTGCAGATACTGGAAGTCAGAGTCTATACAATGTGGATCTGGGGAAGTGCAGCAGGTCAGGCAGCATCAGAGCAGCAGGAAGGTTTTGGATCAGGTCCCTTTGTCAGTCCTGATAAATAGCCCTGACCCGAAACGTCAACTTTCCAGCCCCAGCGTATTCATGCTGATCATCAAGCACCTATTTATTCTAGTCCCACGATCTGGCACTCAGCGTCGAACCGATATTGTAGTGCTTGGTGTGATCATCTCAACACTTCTTCAAGGCTGCAATGTTTCCTGCATCTGTCACCATTTCAGTTGCTGACAGACCTGATGAAGATCTCTAGCACTTTTTGTTTTTATTGCAGATTTCCACCATTTTGCTGAAGCACTTAGGGTCAGAGAGTTGTACAGCTACATATTTTGTTGACTCCAAATCCTGGGATGTCAGGATTGATGGATGAAGAGGGACTCAATCCTCGTTTAATCCTCCGTTCCTTTGGCTTTCTGAGCGGCTGAATATATCACTAATATTCTACCTCACATTCCCTGTCCTGAATATGACCCATCTAAACTACACTTTCGCTCCTATTTCCCTGCCAGATTAGTGCAAACCTCACCAATGGAACTGAAAAAGCCCCCACCAGATTTGTATCAGCTCTGCCCAGCGGTAAGCTGTCACCCACCTAACCCGAAACAGGCCCAAAGCTTGAAGAATCTAAACCCTTTTCTGGTACACCATTTCCCCAGCCATACATCCAGCTGATCTACCCTCTTATTTCTGCTCTCAGTAGCACATGGTACTGGGAGAAATTCTCCCAGTACATTTCAGGAACTACATTTTACTGTATCCCTGATATGCCTATATCCAGCTTTCAGGCCCTGATCCCTTTGTTTAGCCATGTCGTTGGTATCTATGTGTTCCACGGCCACGGGCTGTTCACCATCCAGCCCCAGAATGTCCTGCCCGCCGCTCCATGATATCACGGATCCTGGAGGTAACACACCATCCTGGATTCATATCCTTGGCTACAGAAGTGCCCGCCCTAGGCCTGACCATTGAATCCCCTGTCACTATAGCTCTGTTTCCTCTCTTTCCTCCCGTTATGTGCAGCAGAGCTCTCTGTGGTGTCATGTACCTGCTGTTGCTGATTTCCCACGAGAGGCCACCCCACGCATTAGATTAGATTAGATTAGATTACTTACAGTGTGGAAACAGGCCCTTCGGCCCAACAAGTCCACACCGACCCGCCGAAGCGTAACCCACCCATACCCCTACATTTACCCCTTTACCTAACACTACGGGCAATTTAGCATGGCCAATTCACCTGACTTGCACATCTTTGGACTGTGGGAGGAAACCGGAGCCCCCGGAGGAAACCCACGCAGACAGGGGGAGAACGTGCAAACTCCACACAGTCAGTCGCCTGAGTCGGGAATTGAACCCGGGTCTCTGGCGCTGCGAGGCAGCAGTGCTAACCACTGTGCCACCGTGCCGCCCATCCTGCCACCGCATTCACCCCCATCAGAATCCCAAGTGGTATATCTGTTTCTGTTTGAGAAGGGATAACCACTGAGGACTCCTGCACTCTCTTCGTGAGCCTTTTACTTGATCTGATGGTCACCCATTCCCTTTCTGCCTGTGTAACCCTCACCTGCAGTGTGACTAACTCACTGTCCATATCATTCTCAGTATTGCAGATGCTCTACAGTGAGTCCACTCACAGCTCCAGTTCTGAAATGCAGTTTCCCAGTAGCTGCAGATGGACACCCTTCCTGCACACATAGCCGTCAGGGACACTGGAAGCGTCCCTTAAATCCCACATTGTACAAGAGGAGTACACCACGGGTCTGAGGTCTCCTGTCACAACATCTCTCTACATTCATCTCGTTACTCCCATTAAGAGAATTTAAATGAGCTAGCAACCTTCCTTCTCACAAACATTTCCATTATAATCAAAAGCACCAATCTTTACTTAAGCTGTTATGATATACTTTGTTGAAACTTTATTGCTGGAACAGCACAGCAGGTCAGGCAGCATCCAGGGAACAGGAGATTCGACGTTTCGGGCACAGGCCCTTCTTCAGGAGTCATACTTTAAAAACTGTTAAGAAATACTCCGCGGGTATCACTTAAAAACTGGCTGTTCCCATTGGGACCATGTGAATTTCTGAATGGCCTGAACTAAACCTGAGTTTCAGCTTCACCTTCTCCCTGTCTCACCTCACTCTGTTTACACCCAACTCCAAACCTACTCATTGAGCCAAGCAGCACTCTCAGCGCAGCCCTGTCATTCTCATTGTCTGCTGACACCTACACTGCCCTCAGCCTCCTGTACTGTTTCAATGCATCTCAATGGGAGCTCAGGAACGACATCTAATCTTTCAGTTCAGCCCTTTGTAATCTTCGAGTCAACATAGGCTTCAGCAGTTTCTGAATGAACAGACAATTGTCAGAATCTGGAACGTTCCACCTGAAATGGTGCTGCAATATGAGTCCATAAGCATATTTAATGGGAAGTTTGCAAGAAATTGGAAGTCGAGAGTGTGCAGGTTAACATCACTGAGTGGATGATTGGGACTAAATCTGGCAGTTCCTGCAAAGAGAGGAGGTGTAATTTGGATAAATCTGTGCTCTCTCTCAAGCCAATACCTCCTTCCACAGCTGCAGGACCAAGAATTGAGCACATACCCCAAGGGTGATCCAATTATGAACTTGAACATCTTTCTGCTTTTTGCTGGACAAAAATATTGGAGATATTTTCCCACAGACAGAACAGACAAACCTTTCTCCTTCCACAGTTTAATGCCAATGATATTCAGATCCTGATGACTCCGCTGACTGTAGAAACTTGTTTTTGAAATCCCAGTCTCAATTATTCTCAATTAATATCATATAAAAGAAATTCACAAAACAAAGCTCACAGTCAGTGCAAGATGAATAGTGAAGGCAAATACTTCTCTTGGTATGCGTTTGATGTGTGTAAATGCTCCTCTTCAAATCCCCCCTCCTCCATCCAGGAACAGGACACGTGCATGCGCCTTGCTGTACCTTGTCCAAAATGAAGATGGCGGCCATAACCCAGGACCTCTCACTGCCTGAGGCCCAACAATCTTCCCCTTTGCTGCAAACGTGGGACCAAGAGTTTCTAGTTCAGACTAACGACCTGCACAGAGTGTAATTAAACCCTCCCAGTCTACACTGATACATTTCATCCGGTTTCTGCTGCCACTCTCCCCTTTCCCATTTCCGCCTCCTGCAAACACTAAGGGTCATCACGGCTCCCGTGACCCTTCCTCAGTACTGATGACAGCTGGGAAAAGTAGAATCCCTACAGCGTGGAAACAGGCCCAACAATTCCACACCCACCCTCCGAAGTTCATCCCACCCAGTCCCATTCCCCGACCCTATTACTCTCCATTTCCCCGGATTAATGCACATCCCTGAACACTACGGGAAATTTATCTGGACCAATTCACCGAACCTGCACATCTTTGAACTACAGGAGATATGGGTTAAAGAGTAGATAATAGGTGGGGACAGAGCCCAAAGAGAGACAGAAACATTTGGAAAGACAAAGGAGTGGATAACGATCCCGCTGTGAGGGTGGAAAGCTGTTAATGGAGGAGACAGGGACCTGTTAGCATCTCAGCAGAGGTGGTGGAAATGGTGGCTGATGAGCTACATTTTGCCTGCAAAAAAGACCCTGAGCTTCCAGTTGCCTGTCACTTTAACACACAAAACTGTTCCCTGGCCAACATCTGTCTCATGCTTACTGCAGTGTTCCAGTGAAGCTTGATGCAAGCTGGCAGAACACTCCAAAACATACCAAATGGTCTCCATTTCAAGGATTGCAATTTCCCCTCCCATGTAGTCAACAATGCCCTTCAGTGCATCTTCTCCACTTCCCAGACCTCTGCGCTTGACCCCCACCCCTCCAACCGCAACAAGGATGTAATCGCCCTAATTCTCACATTCTACCCGGATACAACACATCATCCTCTGCCATTTCCACCACCTACGTTCAAACCCCACCATCAGAGATAGATTTCCTTCCCCACTCCTTTCAGAATTCCACAGAGACCATCCCCTCTGTGACTTCCTTGTTAGATCTATGCTCCCCACCAACCCACCCTCCACTCCCAGCACCTTCGCTTGCCAATGCAAGGGGTGTAAAACCTGTGCCCACACCTTCCGCCTCACCGCCATCCAAGGCATCACGGATCCTCCCACATCCAGCAGGGTAAGGATCTGGCAGATGGGGTATAATGATGGGAAACTTGAGGCGATTCATTTTGGTCAGACTACAGCAAACTGGATGTTTAAAATATTGAAAACTTGCAGCATGCTGCTGTGCAGAGGGAGCTGGGTGTCCTTTTGCATGAATCGCAGGAAGTTGGTTTGCATGTGCAGCAGGTAATTAAGGCAGTGAAGGGAATATGGCCCTTCATTGTTAGAGGGATCGTTATGCTGCAGCGTACAGGGTGCTGGCGAAGCCACACCTGGAGTACTGTGTACAGGTTTGGTCTCCTTACTCCAGGAAGGATGTACTGGCACAGGAGAGGTGCAGAGAAGTTTCAATAGTTCGAGTCTGGAGTTCAGATGGTTGTCGTATGTGGAGGGAATGAGTAGACTGGGACTATACTCTTTAGAATTTAGAAGAATGGGAGGTTGGACAGAAAAAATAAAATTATGAAAAGAATAGACAAGATAGAAGCAGGAAGGTTATTTCCAGTGGGGACAGGTGAAACTAGAGGGCATAGCGACAAAATAAGGAGGAGCAGAGTTAGGACTGGGTTCAGGAGGGACTTCTTCAGCTAAAGGGTTGTGAATCTATGGAATTCCCTGCTGAGTGAAGCAGTTGGGCTTTCATCTTGAATGTCTTTGAGGCAAAAGGTAGATTTGCGAACAGGAAAGGAATTAAGGGTTATGGTGAAAGAGCAGGAAAGTGGAGCTAAGGCCATGAAAAGATCAGCCCTGATCGTATTTAATGGTTGAGCAGACTTGAGGGGCCAAATGGCCTACACCTGCTCCTCTTCCTTATGTTCTTATTTTCCCACTTCCCAGCCGTCCCTTTATCTGAGAATAACCTCCTGCAAACATATTTTGAAAGTTCTTGCCTTGTGCCATTAAAATTGGTCTTTGTCCAATTTAGAACATCAACTTTTACATCCGGCCTATTCTTTTCTAGAACTATTTTAAAACGAGTAGAATTGTCAGATAATCCATTCGACCCATCACATCGACACTGACCCTCAGAGCCTCTTACCCTCCCCCTGTAACATTGCATTTCCCATGGCCAATCCACCTAACCTGCACATCCCAGAACACTACGGGCAATTCAGCCTGGATAATCCACCCAACTTGCTCATCCCAGAACACTACGGGCAATTCAGCCTGGATAATCCACCCAACCTACACATCCCTGAACACTACGGGCAATTCAGTCTGGATAATCCACCCAACCTGCACATCCCTGAACACAATGTGCAATTCAGCCTGAATAATATACCCAACCTGCTCTCCCTGAACACTATGGGAAATTCAGCCTGGATAACCACCAAACCTGCACATCCCTGAACACTATGGGCAATTTAACCTGGATAATCCACCCAACCTGCACATCCCTGAATACAATGTGCAATTCAGCCTGGATAATCCATCCAACCTGCACATCTTTGGACAATGGGAGGAAACCAGGGCACCCGGAGGAAACCCACGCAGGCAACCCCAATAAGGTGATCATCCCTCTCTTGTCTCAGTTCCACCCAAACAACTTCACTGGACGTACTCCCAGGAATATCCTCCCTAAGCACAACCATAATGTTATGCCTAAACAAAAACTCCACTCCTCCCCCTCTCTTGTTCCCCGTTCTATCCTTCCTATATCATCTATACCCTGGAACATTAAGCTGCCAGCCATATCCATCCCTGAGACACATTTCTGTAATACCCACGATATCCCAGTCCCATGTTCAAAACCACACCCTGAGCCCATCTGCCTTCCCTGTCAGGCCTCTTGCATTGAAGTAAATGCCGTGTAACTGCTCAGTCCCACCACGTTCTGTGCCTTGCCCTTGCCTGCCTTGACTGTCTTGAACTGTACCAGCCTCTTGAACTGTACCTCTTTCCTCACTGTCTATTTCGGTTTACACCCACTCCCTCACTGGTTTAATGCCTCCCGAGTATCAATAGCATGTCTCCCTGCCTAGATATTAGACACCTTCGATTTCAGGGTCAATCCATCCTTATGCAGGTCAACTCTGCCCCAGAGGAGATTACAATGATCCAAAATGTGAATCCTTCTCCCCTGTACAAGCTCCTTAGCCACTCATCCAGCACCACCTCCTCTGTAATATGGACATTTTCCAAGATGTCACCATCTATTTCCCCACATTCTATATCTCCCATGTCCTTCTCCATAGTTAACACTATTGGAAAATACTCATTTAGTATCTCCCCCATCTCCTGCAGCTCCACACATAGGCTGCCTTGCTGATCTTTGAGTTACCGTATTCTCTCTCTGGATAGCCTTTTGTTCTGAACGTAATTACAAAAGCCCTTTGGATTATCTTTAACCCAACTTGCCAAATCTATCTCCTGTCCCCTTTTCGCCCTCCTGATTTCGCTCTTAAGTATACTCCTACTGCCTTCAGAAGAGATTTACCAGGATGGTGATGGGAATGGAAGGATTGTGTAATAAGGAGATGCTGGATAAGCTGGGACTTTTTCCACTACAGCGTAGGAGGTTGAGGGGTGACTTATTAGAGGTTTATAAATTCATGAAGAGTAAATGGCTGGGGGAGAGCGGAATTCAAGACTCGGGTGCATACATTTTGAGAAGAGATGAGAAAGGTTTAAAAAATACATTAGGGATGTTTTAACTTTTATCCATGTGGAATGAACTTCCAGAGGAAGTGGGAGCTGCGAATATAATTGTAATATTTAAAAGACATTTGGCTAAGTACATAAATAGGAAATATTTGGATGGATGTGGACCAAGCAGAGGCAGGTGCGATTAATTTAGTTTGGAATTATGGTCAACATGGATTGGTTAGACCACAGGGTCTGTTTCCTCGCTGTATAACTTTATGACTCTAACTCTCGCTATCTCTGTGAATGCCGCCATCCTCACAACTCTCCCGATCACTGTCACCTCATCCAGCCTCACAACATTTCCTTCTCTCTATAATTCCTCTCCATCTGCAGAACGCTCCCTATCTTTAATCTCCTCGAGTGTCTCAAATCTCTGCTATACATACCTTTCCTTAATTCCAGCCTTGAGGATACCCTCATTCACTCTGATTGGTTGGAGGACAAACTGGCATTGCCTGGTCCTCTTTGCCCTATTGGCCTGCGCTGACACCAATCACCCGAGGGCCATTCTCTGCTTGAGAGAGAGTGTTCATTGCTGAAAATGTGTTGCTGGAAAAGCGCAGCAGGTCAGGCAGCATCCAAGGAACAGGAGAATCGACGTTTCGGGCATAAGCCCTCCTGAAGAAGGGCTTATGCCCGAAACGTCGATTCTCCTGTTCCCTGGATGATGCCTGACCTGCTGCGCTTTTCCAGCAACACATTTTCAGCTCTGATCTCCAGCATCTGCAGACCTCACTTTCTCCTCAGAGAGTGTTCATTCCTGTTTCTCCCAATGTCAGACAATAACAACAACACATTGACAAATCTCCTAAAGTGCTTCACAAATGACGGAAACGTTGATTCAACAGATCTATTTTAAGATACAAATTGAAGGAGGACAGAGGGGGTTAGGGAGGATATTCCAGAGACTTGTGTCCTCTGCAGCTCCAATCGTGGAGTGATGTAGGTGGGGAACAGCTTATAATTGACACAGTTAGTGGCTAACTATAGATTATCAACCTCATGTCTTATCCCCCCTACCCCACACACCAGGCCTTGTTCTCACAGCCTGTCATTACACACTACCTATGCTTAGCCACTAACAGTCCCAATTAACAGCTATTCACATTCCCATCCAAATAGTTATCTACTCCTTTATCCAACTGTTCTTCTTGCTCTATCCCCACCTATCCTTTACTCCTTACATCCTCCCCCCACCCTACCTTCTGTATATAAACAGACTTTTTTTTCTCGGTAACATCAGTTCTGAGGAATAGTCACCGGATCTGAAACATTAATTCTGATTTCTCTTCACAGATGCTATTAGGCCTGCTGACATTTTCACGACCCTCCTGGTTGTTGTTTCTGATTTACAGCATCCGCAGTTCTTTTGGTTTTAATTTACCAGGATGTTGTAATTCAGGTCTCGCACCCTCTCTCCCACTCACTGAGCCCCCCTCCCCCTGCACAGCTCATGGTCATGTTTCGTTTTGCCGGCCACGCCTGTTATTCACTCCCATTGTCTGGATGACCACACCAACTCACCTCCTATTGGTCAGTGAGCTGCCAACTATTAGCTGGGCCCCATTGTGAGGTGAGTGGTTGGCTCCTCCCTCTCTCTGCCCTGGGATGAGCTTCATCATTCACAGTGAATGGGGCAGTATCACAGAGCATAGGGGCTGGGGGCTATTAGCCCATTGAAGCTGTACTCTCTCCCTCTGGAGATGCTGCAAATCTGTTCCAACTCCCCTCACATTTGCCCACAACCTCCCAAGACTTTCCTTGCAAATCCGTTTGAGAATAACTGCTGAATCTGTGTCCACCTGATGTTCAGACTGTTCCAGATTCTCAGCATGTACTGAGTAAAGTATAGGTCACATATTCACCTTACGTTATTTGCCAATTAACTTAAAGAAGTTGCTAAAATTGTGACATTGTTAAAAATTTCCCTCTCTCTTCAAATTGAATATCTTGGAAACAAATCTACACCTGGTAGAAATCACTGCTTAACCTTCTCAGATCCAAGGAAAATTATCTGTGCTGAGATGTACAGCACAGAAACAATGGTCCAATTCTCCCACGCCAACTAGGAATCCTAAACTAACGGAGTCCCACTTGCCAGCTATTGGTCTGAATTCCTCAAAACCCTTCCTATTCATGTACCCAATTGGATGCCTTTAAATATTGTAAATGTATCAGCCTCCACTACTTCATCTGGCAGCTCATTCCATCCACACATCACACACAACTTGAAAACGTTGCCGCTTAGATCCCTTTAAATGTTTGCCCTCGCAACTTAAACCCACGTGGTCTTGTTTTGGACCCACCTAATCAGGGGGAAAAAAGGACCCTGGCTGTTCACTGTATCCATGTCCCTCATGATTTTATAAATCTCCCAAAAGTCACCTCTCAGTCTTTGACTCTCCATGGAAAATAGCCCCAGCCTATTCAGCCTCTCCCTGCAGCCTAAATCCTCCAACCTTAGCAAAGTCTTTGTAAATCTTGTCTGAACCATTTCAAGTTTCACAACATCCTTCGCCAGAACAGGGAAATTCGAACTGACAACAGAATTCCTGAAATGGCTTAATCAATGTCCTTTCCAGCCACAATATGACGTCCCAGCTTCTGTATTCAATGCATTGACCAATAAATATAAGTCTACCAAACACTACCTTCACTACCCTGTCTACCTGTGACTCTACTTTCAAGGAACAATGAACCTGCACTCCAAGGTCGCTTTGTCCAGCAACACTCCCCAGGACCTTCCCATTAAGTGCATTAAGTCCTGCCCTGATTTGCCTTTCCAAAATGCAGCAGCTCACATTTGTCTAAATTGAACTCCGTCTGCCATTCATCGCTCCAATGGCCCATCTGATCAAGATCCTGTTGTATTCTGAACTAACCTTCTTCACTGTCGCTTACACCTCCAATTTTGTTGTTTTATATAAAACTACCTCATATATTCACATCCAAGTCAATTATTTAAGGATCCAAATATCCATTCCCGCAGCATGCTGCTTCTCACAGGCTTCCAGTCCAGAAATAAACCCTCCATCACCACCCTCTGTCTCCTACCTACAAGCCAGTTTTGTATCCAAATGGCTAGTTCTCCCTGCATTCCATGTTATCTAACCTTGCTAACCAGTCTGCTTTGTGGAACCATGTTCAATGCCCATACAGACAACGTCCATACTCTGTCTTCATCAATCTTCCGATCACTTCTTCAAAATAAAACTCAATCAAGTTAGAGAGAGCCAATTTCCTATGCGCAAAGCCATGTTGACAATCCTTAATAATTCCTTGTCTTTCCAAATACATGTAAATCCTGTACCTCAGAATCCCTTCCAACAACTTGCCTGCCACTGATTTCAGGCTGACTGTCCTCTTGCTCCCTGACCTTTCCTCACCACCTTTTTAAAGAATGGCACCCGTCTTCCAGTACTTCATCTGTCACAAACGACTATATAAATACCTCAGGGAGGGACACTACCATCACTTCCCGAGCTTTCCACAAATTGCTGGAATACACCTGATCAGGTCGCAGGGATTTATCCACCTTGATGCAATTTGAGCCATCCAGTACTACCTCCACTGTAACATGGACACTTTTCAAGTTATCACTTTTTATTTCTCCAAACTCTCTAGTTTCCATATCCTTCTCCAGTAAAAAAAAAATGAAATACTAGAATAGTATAGTATCTCTCCCACCTCCTGTTGTTCCATCGATGGCCTTGTTGATCTTTAAAGGGTCCTATTCTCTGTCTGGTTATTCTTTTATCCTTGATGTATTTCTTTGGAATCTCCTTAAACCATTTCCTGAAACTTTTCATGTCTCTTTTTTGCCCTCCTGATTTCCCTCGAGTATAGTCCAGTAAAAACATGATTCTGTACTCCCAATTCCTCCGCCTCTGCCATATCTGCTCCCAAGAGAAGCAATTGCACTCCAGAACATCCCAGAAAGTTTTCCTGTTTCAAGAACCGCAATTTCCCTCACACTTGATCAGCAATGCCCTCCAATTCATATCCTCCACTTCCCGTCCCTTCGCCTTTATACCATCCCTCCCAACTACAATAAGAATATAATCCCCCGGTCCCCACCTGCCACCCCATCCAGATACAGCACATTAATCACTGCCATTTCCGCTACTTAGTCAGACCCCACCACCAGGGTCATACTTCCATCCCCAGCCTTATCTGTGTTCCGCAGAGACCATTCCCTGCCGTGATGCCCTCGTTAGGTCTACGCCCACCCCCCACCAACCATGCACCCGCATTTCCCCACCTCACCTCCGTCCAAAGCCCCAAAGGATCTTTTCACACCAGGCAGTGATTTTCCTGCACATCCGAACACCTCGCCTGCTGCATCTGGATACCATGGGCAAATTAACATGGGTCAAGCAGCGAATATGCACATGTTTGGATTGTGGGAGGAAACCTACGCAGACACTGGGAGAATGTGCAAATTCCACACAAACGGTCGCCTAAGGCTGGAATCAAACCCAGGTCCCTGGTGCTGAGGCAGCAGTGCTAACCACTGAGCCACAATACATGGGATCTTTGGTGCTGATGTGCTGCTCCACTGATACCTCAGTCACTCATCTTGCCTCATTTCCCAAGAGAAGAGGCGGTGATGGCCTGGTGATATAATCGCAAGCTAGTGAATCCAAAGACCCAGATAACCATCGGGGGACCTGGGTTTGAATCCAGTCACGGCAGATAGTGGAATGTGAATTCAATAAAAATCTGGAATTAGGAATCTAGTGGTGACAATGAATCGACTGTCAATTGTTGGAAATCGAACCCCCCCCCCCCCCCCCCCCCCCCCCTCCCCCGGATCGCTAATGTCCTTTAGGGAAGGAATCTGCCATCCTTACGTGGTCTGGCCGACAGGTGAATCCAGACCCACAGCAATGTGGTTGTCTCTTAACTGCCCTCTGGGCCCAGCCAGTGACACCCTCATCCTGTGAATGAACATAGGCAAAAAACGTCAAGTCTTGTATACAACCATCCTCTTCTTACAGAGAACAGTGATCTGTTGGGAAATTTGCTTCTCAATTGCCCGCAGATTATTGGGGAAGGCGCGGGGTTGGGGGAGGGGGGTGGGTTTGTCGGTAGTACAATCCCCATAAGGTGATCATTAATGTCTAATTTCTCAGTTCCCTGGATATACTCCCAGGAATACCCTCAAAAACCCTAATGTTATCTCTAATCAAAAACACCTCTCCCCCTGCTCTGTTGCCCCCTTTCTATCATTGCTGTAGCATCTATACCCTGGAACATTAAGCTGCTAGTCTATCCATCCCTGAGTGATGCCTCTGTAATTGCTATAATGTCCCAGAGCTATGTTCAAACCCATACCCTGAGCTCATCTGCCTGACCTGTCGGGCCTCTTGCATTGAAGTAAATGCAGTGTAATTGCTCAGTCCGACCTCATTCTGTGCCTTGCCCTTGCCTGTCTTGACTGTTTGACTTCTGAACTGTACCAACCTCAGACTTAGCTCTTTCCTCACATTCACTTTGGGTTTACCTCCCACTCCTTCACTGGTTTAATGCCTCCCGAGTAGCACTAACAAATTTTCCCTTCCAGTGCAGGTACGATCCATCCTTGTTATGGAGATCAATACTGCCCAACAAGAGATCTAATGACCCAAAATGTGAATCCTTCTCCCCTACACCAGATCCTTCGCCACGCATTTATCTGCTCTATCTTGCTAGTCCTATTCTCACTAGCACGTGGCACCGAGAGTAATCCAGATATTACTATCCTCGAGGACGAACGTTTTACCCTCCAGCCTAATTTCCCGTATTCTCTCATCAGGACCTCATCCTTTTCTATTCCTATCTCATTTGTACCAATTTAAAACGGCGTCCCCTCACAGGGTTATTCTCCCCTTTAAGAATATTCTGCACCCTCTGAGATATCCTTTACTCTGCTACCAGGGAGGTTTCACCCCATTCTGATGTCTCACGGTCAGCTGCAGAAGCTGTAGTCTTTGCCCCTGACTAGAGAGTCCCCTATCACCATCAATCGCTTGGAACTGGATATACCTCGCATTACGTTAGAGCACCAATAACTTGGCTGCAACTGCTACATTCCTGAGTGTCTGTGACCCCCTACATTTTCCAAAGCAGTACACTTGTTTGAGAGTGGGATAGACAGAGGAGACTCCTGCACTCCCTGCCTCCTTCTCCTATCTTTCCTGGAGGTAACCCATCTACCTGACTGTATCTGCAGTTTTTCTGCCTGAAACTGCCACTGATCCCTCTTCCTTGCTCCTGTAAATTGCTCACTGCCTTTAACTGTCACTCCAACAGATCGATGCGATCGATAGGATTTGCAACCACACTTCGTGCAGACATCATCATCAAGATCATTGAAATTCTCCCTAATCTGCCACACCTGACAGGAAGGGCACATCACTCAAAGAATGGCTATCTCTGCAACGTAACATTTTACAGACCCAGAAAAAGGTACAGTCTTACTGCTCTACAAAATACTGCCCAAGAATAACTTAATATCTATATTTTATATTTTCAAATATTAATAAAGAGACCGTAAGACATATTAACATGAAGCCCTCACCTTACTCACTATTGTAGATTTATGAAAATAAAATAGACAAAAATTGATCTTTTAAGAGACTAAAACACACTGAGCTGATCCCCAGCTGTGAGTCATTCGAGAGTGAGGTGTCTCCGAGGGCAGCTGCAAATGTCACTGTTTGTTTCTCTTTATTGCCCGCTTGATTACCAGGATGGTTTATAACTTCACAACCAGTCAGCTGGGAGAGTTCATTGCTCCGTGTTATTCACTGGGATTTGCCTCCAGCCTCACAAACCTCCCTATCGAGTTTTGAGAAGATTGGTAGCTGAGGTTGAGGTTTTGGATGTAGGTTTGCTCGCTGAGCTGGAAGGTTCATGTTCAGACATGTCGTCACTATACTAGGTAAAATCTTGAATAAGCCTCCGGACAAAGCTATCTCGGTAATCCCCCTCCAGCCTCAGAAATTATATGTCCGTGGTATAAGATTTATTATTTAATTCATTTGTTGTTCATTTATGTTGATGTTGAAAAACAACTTCAAAAAAGCATGATTTGTTTCTCCCAAACAGATTTCTGCTATCTAGCCTTTTGAAGAAGGCACTTTCGAATGACTCACTGCTGGGGGGCAGCTCAGTGGGTTTCAGTCTCTTAAAAGTTAAATCTTAGTCTGGTTTATTTTCAAGAAGTCTTGATGTCTCAGGTCATTTCCTCAAATTATAAGCATAGAAGGACAGCTTTCATTTTTAACATCACTATAAGGGGAGTGATCACCGATGAGGTATTGTCACTGGAGTAGTAATCTGGAGGTAATGTTCTGGGACCAGGACTTAAATCCCACCATGACAAAGGTGGAAATTGAATTCAATAAAATCTGGAATGAAAACTCTAATGATGGCCATGCAACCATTATCGATTGTTAGGAAAAACCCATCTGGTTCACTAATGTCCTTTAGGCAAGGAAACTGCCATCCTTACCTGGTCTGGCCTATACATGACTCCAGACCCACAGCAATGTGGTTCACTCTCACTGCCCTCTGGTTAATTAGGAATGAGCAATGAATGCTGGCCTGGCCAGTGATACCCACATGCTCTAGATGAATACAAACAAGGAAAACTGAAATTGGGGAGAACAGCTTTTTTTTAAAGTTGCGCTGACAGAGGTTTTCAAATAAACAAAAAGGTCACCTTGTTCGATAGCACTATAGATGCTGCAATAGTCAGAGAGAACTTGAGGAACAATGTACAGAGAGATCTCAGGTAAATGGCAGAATAAGAAGGTTGTAATAGTCTGGAATTAAATTTTCTGAACATTGACTGGGATTACTATAGTGTGAAAGATTTAGTTGGTGACGGATTTGTTAAACATCCATATGTAAATGTTCCTATGAGCAGGAGCAAAACCTGACAGGGCATGTAACTGAAGTGATAGCGGGGGAACACTTTGGGTGGGACGAAATTGTCGGCTCGTTGTGGAAATATTTGTATAATCAGTAATGACGGGTGGGGTATCTGATGACTGAAGTTTGGCTAATGTTGTACCTTTGTCTGTGGAGGAGAAGCCTGGGAATGACAGGTCTGTGAGTCTGACTGCAGTGATGGTTAAATTTAGATTAGATTACAGTGTGGAAACAGGCCCTTCGGGCCAACAAGTCCACACCGACCCGCCGAAGCGAAACCCACCCATACCCCTAATTTACCCCTTACCTAACACTACAGGCAATTTAGTATGGCCAATTCACCTGACCCTGCACATCTTTGTGACTTTGGAAACCGGACCACCCACGCAGACACGGGGAGAACGTGCAAACTCGACACAGTCAGTCGCCTGAGGCGGGAATTGAACCCGGGTTTCTGGCGCTGTGAGGCAGCAGTGCTAACCACTGTGCCACCGTTGCTGCTGGTGATTCTGAAGGATAGGATTTACATGTATTTGGAGAGATATGGAATGATTAGTGATCGTCAGCATTGAAACAGTAGGCGAGAGAGTAATAGTGGAGGGTTGTTTTTCAGACTGAAGGCCTGTGACCAGCGGTGTTCCCCAGGGATCAGTGTTGGCTCCACTTTTATTTGCCATTTATATGAACGATTTCGATGAGAATATGGAAAGTTTGGTTTGTAAGTTTGTGGGTGACAAGAAAAATTGTGTTAAGGTGGAAAACAACAAAGGTTATTCACGATTCCAAAGAGACCTTGATCAATTGGGTGAATGGCTGAAGAGTGGCAGATGGAGTTTAATCTGAATAAATGCAAGATATTACATTTTCATAAAACAGACAAGGGCAGGAATTGCACTCATTAAAAGTCAGGCCTTGAGAAGTGTTATAGAACAAAGAGATGCAGGGGTTCAGGTCTTTGAAATTTGTGTCACATGTAGACAGGTTGGTTAAGAAGGTGTTTAACACATTTGCCTTCATTGCTCAAACCTTTGAGTATCAGAGTTGGGACGTTATGGTGAGAGTGTCCAGGATGTTGGCGAGGCCATTTCTGGAATACTGTGCTCAGTTCTGGTTGTGATGTTATAGGAAGGATATTATTAAATTGGAGCGGGTTCAGAAGAGATTTATCAGGATGGTGGTGGCAATGGACATTTCAGTTATACGGAAGGCTGGGACTTATTTTCACTGGACTATAGGAGGTTGAGGCGTGACCTTATTTTATAAAATAATGAAGCGTCTAGGTAATGTGAATAGCAGGTGCACTTTCCAGGAGGGGTGCAATTCAAGAATGGGCTTCATAATTTTACAGGTGAGGGGAGAAAAAACTTTAAAAAGACCTTGGAGATTTTTCTCTTTATTTACATTGACTTGGTTAATGTGTTGAATGACCTTCCAGAGGAGTGGTAACTATGAATACAATTACAACTGCTGGGGAGCACGGTGGCTCATAGCACCAGGGATTCGGGCTAACTTTCGGCCTCCAGCGACCGTCTGTGTGGACCTTTGCACATTCTCCTCATGTCTGTGTGCGTTTCCTCCCACTAGTAAACTGGCCATGCTAAATTGCCCATACTGTTCAGAGATGTGGATGTTGGGTGCATTAGTGTGGGGTAAACGTAGTGGAGTGGGTCTTGGTGGATTTGTTGGGCCAATGGCCAGTTTCCACACTGTAGGGATTCTACGAGAAAGTCATTCGACAGGTACCTAATAGGAAATGTTTGGATGCATGTAGACCAAAGGGAGGCAGGTTAGATTAGGTCAGTTTGGAAATATGGTTGAGATGGATTGGTTAGACCACAGGGTCTTTTTCCGTGCTATATAACATTACATCTCTAATTCTTGCTATGTCTACATTCCACCCTCTTCACAACTCTCCCTATCACTGTCACCTTATCCAGCCTCACAACTCTTCCTAATCTCTAATAATTCCTCTCTAGCCTCAGAACCCTCCTTAACTCTAATCCCCTCCAGTCTCTCAAAACTCTGCTACGTGTGCCTTTCTTTGATTCCAGCCTTCAGAATACCCCACGTTTTATTTCTCACTTGATGACGGTCCTTTCAAATTCCTGCACCGAGCTCCAGAGTTTCCTCCTTAACCTCTCCGTCTCACTTTCCTTCCAAACATATTGACCAATAATGTGTATTCTATTTTAATATCACCTTTTCTGACCTGGTTTCAAATGTGACCTATCATATCCCTATATTAAGTGTGTAGAGGTTTACAGCACAGAAAAAAAGGCTCTGAGGTCCATTGAGTCTGTGACAGTAAAGAAAACTACCACTAAACTATCCTAATCCATTTTCCAATACTTCGTCCATCGCGTTATCTGTCTTGGCATCGTAAGCATGTCCCAAAATATGTCTTAAATGCTATTGGGAATTCTGTGTCTCCCACCCTCACAGACAGTGAGGATTGGTGCAACTGTTGCTTCATGATGACATCACCCACAGGAACACAGAACAGCTGGGTCTGTGCAAACCAGAGGTCGCCCACACATTGGGAAGGATGTGATCCCTGAGAGGGGGCAAAGGAGATTTACCAGGATGGTTCAAGGAATGGAGGATTTTAGTAGCGTGTTTTGGATATTCATTATTCATTGGTATGATATCGGTGTTGCTGATACATACAGAATATCGATCTATAATAGATGGACTCTCCTTCCCAACCTCTCCCCTTGCCTGGGCTGTGGTAACCTTCAGGTTAAAGCACCACCAGCCATCTCTCCCTAATGAGAGCGCAGTCCTACGGTCTGGTCGGACAATGCTGACTTTACATTTTACACAGTGATGACACTGTTCCTCGGGGGTGGGGAGAGGGAATGCTGAAGGTGGTGCATGGGGCACCACTCAGGCACAGTGCTTTGTCCTGGAGGATGTTCACTTTCTTTAATATTGTTGGGGGCTGCACCGATACAGACAAGTGGACACTGTTCCAACACAAGCCTGATGTGTTCCTTATCGACAGCAAACAGACATTGGGGAATCAGGGGTTTGGAAAAACTGAGATTGTTCTCCTTGCAGCAAAGGAAATTGAGGGGAGCTGTGAAAGAGGGGTTTACAAAAGTTACACATTATAATTATAAACCTTACACCCATCAGTTCATTATACAAGGATTACAGGACATATTGAAGGTTTGGGGAGATCTATTGAGGGAATGGGGTGATTCAAAGGAGAACCTTTATGCAGCAAATGGGATTGAGCTGGAACACATACTCACACACAATGTGAATATCCAAGTCCTGATGAATTGAGTAATTCTGTCGGAGTTTGGCGTTACAATTACTGAGATTACCATCTGAATGCCCACCTGTAAATTCCAGTAATACAAGTTTATAAAAACCGTCACTGTCAGTTCAGGTTAGAAACTCTCACCATCCCCTCCTCCTGGCCCAGAATCACTGTACACATTACCCCTTGTGGAGGTCTGCAGTTAGTTCAGGGGGAAATCTATGTGGGTTTCTATGAGATTCCACCTTTGGACTTCATGTGACTAAACAGGGCAGATCGTTGATACATGGGACAAAATGTTCCAAGAGTCAGTGAGATGTGGAGAACAGGATTTGCTTCCTTTTCTTTCCATCCGTGCTGCCGCTGCGCCTCATCAATAAGACATGGGAGGTGAAAGGCTCATGCAGTTTGATGGGCAAGTTGCCTCAATTCTGACCAATGGGCAGCGAGCTCCTCGCAGTCATTCCAATGTGCATCCGTAAAAGGATAGCAACTATGCACGCCTTCCACTGCCCCGGACTCCCAGTAAACGTTTAGAAGAATTGGGGGGGGGGGGGGGGAGTGGAATCTGTCAGAAAAGGCATAACTGTAAAGTTCTAAGAGGATTGTGAAGAGAGAGAGATGCACAGGAGAAGGGGGCAACAAGTTGCCAGATGGAGTATAATTTGGGAAAATGGGATGTTGGTCATTTTGGGGGCGATAATAAAAGAAGAGTGCTATTTTAATGGTGGAAACTGTAGAAAGCTGCACCACAAAGGGACCGGGGTAATTGTGCAGGAAACGCAGAAAGATAGCAGATTCTGGGTCAGTCACGGAATCAGGGGTTCTGCTTCAGATTCACCAAGTTTAAGGCAACACCAACGCGGGTAAGGGGTTTCAGTAGCAATGGACCTGGGGTGAGGGGGAGACAAGCAACATTTTAGAGATTGGAATTCCTGGTGTTTGTGATTGTGTAGATGTCTGATCAGAAGGTCACCTTGGGGTCGGATATGACAGCAGTATTTTGAAGAGTGTGGTTCTGCCTCAGGCATTTCCCAGTGAGAGGGACGGGCTCAGCAGTAAGGAAAAGGTATTTGTAATAGCAACTGAAGACATTGGGTTTACCCAATTCAGTGTTTCATTGGAGGAAATTGCAGCTAATCGAGTGGTGGGAGCATGGTTAGCAATTTGATTACTGACTAACAGTGGAGCAATGGAGAGGGATGATGCCGAGGTAGAACTGCGCATTGTCAATGTACATGTGAAACCTAACACAGTGCTTTTGGACAATGTCACTCCCTGGCAGTATGTAGGTGAGATATAGGAGGGACCAAGGATAGATCCTTAGATTCCCTACAGTGTGGATACAGGCCCTTCGGCCCAACAAGTCCACACCGACCCTCCGAAGATGAACACACACAGGCCCATTTCCCCTATATTTACCCCTGATTAATGCACCTCACACTACAGGAAATTTCGCACGGCCATTTCATCTAACCTGCACATCTTTGGACTGTAGGAAGAAACCGGAACACCTGCAGGAAACCCACACAGACATGGGGAGAATGTGCAAACTCCGCAAAGACAGTCGCCCGAGGCTGGAATCGAACCTGGGTCCCTGGTGCAGTGAAGCAGCAGTGCTCACCACTGAGCCACCGTGCTGCCCAACCCTTGAGGGACACCATATACAAAGAATTCAGAAAGGAAATCAGAGAGGGCAGCAGAACTACAGAAGTTACCATTGTCGAGGAGAGTCTGCCTACTCAGTCAGTATGGGTGGAAATTAGGAACATATAGGGAGCAGTCACCTCATTAGGGGTTTATTACAGGCCCCCCAATAGCAGCAGGGAGAATGAAGAAAGCATAGTTCGGCAGATTCTGGAAAAGTGTGAATGGAGTAGGGTAGTTGTAATGGGTGACTTTAACTTTCCCAATATTGATTGGAACCTCCTTTGGGCAGATGATTTGGAATGACCTGCTTTTGTAAGGTGTATTCAGGAGGATTTCCGAACTCATTACGTTGACAGGCCGACGAGGGGAGAGGCCATTTTGGATTTGGTGCTCGGCAATGAGCAGGTGTCAGATCTTGCGGTAGGAGAGCATTTTGGTGATAGTGACCACAACTGCCTCAGATTCTACATAGCCATGGAGAAGGAGAGAAGCAGGCACAATGGGAGGATATTTAATTGGGGAATAGGAAACTATGATACTATCAGACGTGAGTTGGGAAGCATGGCCTGGGAGCAATTGTTCCATGGAAAGGGTACTATAGACATATGGAGACTGTTTAAGGAACAGTTGTTGCGAGTGATGCATAAATGTGTTCCTCTGAGACAGGCAAGAAGAGGTAAGATAAAGGAACCTTGGATGACGAGAGCGGAGGAGCTTCTCGTCAAAAGAAAGAAGACAGCTTATGTAAGGTGGAGGAAGCAAGGGTCTTGCTCAGCTCTAGAGGATTGCAGGCAGGCAAGCAAGGAGCTCAAAGATGGTCTGAGGAGAGCCAGGAGAGGGCAGGAAAAAGGCTTGTCAGGAAGTAATAGGGAGAATCAAAAGGCGTTTTACACATATGTGAGGAATAAAAGAATGATCAAGAAAGGTTAGGGCCGATCAGGGATAGCATAAGGAACTTGTGTATAGAGTCTGAGGAGGTAAGGGAAGCCCTAAATTAGCTTTTTTGCTTCTGTCTTTACTAAAGAAAAGGACCTTGTAGTGAATGAAACTATTGAGGAGCTGATAAGCATGCTGGAATGTATAGAGAATGAGGAAACCGATGTGCTGAAAATTTCTGAAGAAGGGCTTATGCCCGAAACGTCAATTCTCCTGCTCCTTTGGTGCTGCCAGACCTGCTGCGCTTTTCCAGCGACACATTTTGAGTTCTGATCCCCAGCATCTGCAGTCCTCACTTTCGCCTTTGTGCTGAAAAATTTGACAAGCATTAAGATTGACAAGTCCCCAGGGCCAGAACAGATTTGTCATCAGCTGCTTTGGGAAGCGAGAAATGTGATCGCTTCGCTGCTTGCGAAGATCTTTGCATCTCGCTCTCCACCGGAGTTGTACCTGACGACTGGAGGGAGGCAAATATAATTCCTCTCTTCAAGAAAGGAAATAGGTAAATTCCCGGCAATTACAGACCAGTCAGTCTCACGTCTGTCGTCTGCAAGATTAGAGAAAGGATTCTGAGGGCTAGGATTTATGACCATCTGGAAGAGCATGGCTTGATTAAAGGCAGTCAGCACGGCTTTGTGAGGGGCAGGTCATGCCTCACAAACCTTATCGAGTTCTTTGAGGATGTTAATAGACAAGGTGATGAGGGTCGAGTGGCGGATGTGGTGTATCTGGACTTCACCAAGGCATTTGATAAGGTTCCCCGTGGTAGGCTCGTTCAGAAGGTCAGGAGGAATGGGATACAGGGAAATGTAGCTGACTGGATACATAATTGACTGGTCGACAGAAGACAGCGAGTAGACAGAGAGTCAGTGCTGAGTGGTGTTCCACAGGGCTCTGTTCTTGGGCCTCTACTCTTTGTAATTTTTATTAATGACTTGGATGAGGAGATTGAAGAATGGGTTAGCAAGTTTTCAGATGATACAAAGATTGCGGGTGTCATTGACAGTATAGGGAGCTGTTGTAGGCTGCAGCGTGACATTGACAGGATGAAGAGATGGGCTGAGAGGTGGCAGATGGAGTTCAACCTGGTTAAATGCGAAGTGATTCATTTTGGAAGATCGAACTTGAAAGTTGAGTACAAGATTAAAGATAGGATTCCGGGCAGTGTGGAGGAACAGCGGGAGCTTGGTGTGCAGGTACATAGATCCCTTAAAATGGCCACACAATTGGACAGGGTTGTTAAGAAAGCATATGGTGTTTTAGCTTTCATTAACAGGGGATTGAGTTTAAGAGCCGTGAGATCTTGTTGCAGCTCTATAAAACTTTGGTTAGACCGCGCTTGGAATACTGCGTCCAGTTCTGATCGCCCTATTATAGGAAAGATGTGGATGCTTTCGAGAGGGTTCAGAGGAGATTTACCACGATGCTGCCTGGAATGGAGGGCTTATCTAACGAAGAGAGGTTGACTGAACTCGGACTCTTTTCATTGGAATAAAGAAGGAAAAGAGGGGACCTAATTGAGGTGTACAAGGTAATGAGAGGCATAGATGGAGTTGATAGCCAGAGACTTTTTCCCAGGGCAGAAATTGTTAACACGAGGGGTCATAGTTTTAAACTGTTTGGCGGAAAATATAGAGGGGATGTCAGAAGCGCGTTGTTGTGAGAGTATGGAATGCGTTGCCAGCAGCAGGTGTGGAAGCGAGGTCATTGGGATATTTAAGAGACTGCTGGACATGTATATAGTCACAGACATTTGAGGGTTCGTATATTAGGATTACCTTACATGAGGATCAATGATCGCCACAACATCATGGGCTGAAGGGCCTGTTCTGTGCTGTTCTGTTCTATGTTCTATGTTCTATGAAGTGTATCTTTCTGTACAGGGTGCAGAAGGTGGAAATGGTACAGTACCTCAGAAAGCACTTCCTCAGTATGTTTATCCCCAAAGCACCTCGACAGAACATTCATGCCCTCAACACCTCAGGAAACAAACCTGTTGCCCCCTTGGACCGTATTCATCCCAAACCTGTTCTCACTGCGATGACCCACAGCCACCCCCAAGATTGGATCCCAGGGCGCAGAACATTATTTGGGTCCCTGGATTGATCATAAAATCCCTAAGATGTGGAAGCAGGCCATTGGGCCTATCAGGTTCACACTGACCCTCGGCAGAGCGTTCCATCACCCCCACCCCCTCTATCATTGCATCCCTTCGTTTCCTCTGGCTAATCCACCTAGCCTGCACATCTTTGGACAGTGGGAGTGAACTGGAGCACCCGGAAGCTGACACGGGGAGAATGTGCAAACTCCACACAGACAGTCGCCCGAGGCTGGAATCGAACCCGGGTGGGGTGAGGCAACACTGAGCCCACCGTGACAATCCCACCATCTCCTCCACGTTTATGACTGTTTGATTTTTATTCCCGGAGAGCATCTAACTTGTCTAGCGTTTATTTAAGAACGATTAGGGAAAAGGGCATTGCCTCCACAAACTCATGATGCTTGATCCCCCTCGAAAGAATATTTGCATCAATTTCAAAAAAAGACTTTATTCACAAACAAACTTTACGTACAAACATAGTCACTAAACTTCGATTCTGTACAGTCTTTACAGCAAGTCTTTGTCATGACAAATATACTCCCCTTGGCTGATTAACTGAAATGTTAGATCTGAACTGTTCCTTCTGAAATTAACATCACAAAGTTAAATTGATAAGGATCTTTGTGAAGTGCCTGTGTCCTGTATCTGTTCTCCCATGTACCCCGCCCTCCGAATACAATACTTTACACAGCCTTAAACCGGTTTGTTAACTTTCAACAGAAGCAGCCTAAGGGTATTGAACACAGACTGAATTACTCAGTGACGCTTGAATCTTTATTCCTGATGAAGGGCTTTTGCCCGAAACGTCGATTTCGGAGCTCCTTGGATGCTGCCTGAACTGCTGTGCTCTTCCAGCACCACTAATCCAAAGACGCTTGAATCAGGTCAGATCAAATTCTCAAGCAAACAGATGGCTGGGGAAATTCAGCAGATGAGGCAGCAACGGTGAAGAGAGAGAGGAACAATTCCCATTTCAAGTGACCCTTCCTCAAAACGGTTTGTACCGAAGAAACGTTCCCGCAGAAATCACTGGAGTGAAAGGTGAACTCTCTCTCTGTCTCTTTCTCCCTCTCCCTTTTAAGATGCTGCCGGACATACTTAGCTTCTTCAGCAATCTCTGTATTGATGTTTCAGGTCTCCAGCGCGTCCGTACAAGTTGATTTTAGTGTTGAGTTCTCAAGCTTGCTCTATTAAACGGATAGAATTCCTCCGCCCTAAAGGGGGGTCATTTAACACAGTTAACAGGTTCGTGGTGCCATCATTGTTGGCTCAATCTCTATCATGTCTGAAATTACCATGAAGGCCCCAGCTTCTCAACCTCGCCCCTCACCTGAGATGTGTGACCCACCAGTCCTCTCTCTCTGACAAGACTGCAGCTCTCGGGTCCACCTGGTCTATATCAACTTCTCAACTTAAAAGGACACTCCAGTAAGAGAGCTCTTTACATGGTTCAGGTCAAAATCCTGGAGCTCCCTTCCTAACATCACTGTTGGACACCCAAGGACTGCAGCGGGAGAGTACAGCTCATCCCCACCTTCCAGGCAACTATTAGAGAGTGCGGTGATCACATGCAAGCCAAATTTGAAAATAAGTTTTATTACAGGATCACATTGGATAGTCCCTAAGACTGTTTCTTTACCTGTGTTGAAATCAGCATAATGAAGAAGCAAAGGGTGGGTTGAAAATGACAATGATAGCATTTCGTAGGTTGGTGTTTATTAGAGTTTGTATTGACAGTATGAATGTTTGAGCACTTATTCAAGGGCATGCAGGTAGCTGCCAGAGGAAGTGATAGGGGCTGGTACAATTGCGACATTTAAAAGGCATCAGGATGAGTATGTGAATAGGAAGGATTTAGAGAGATATCAGCCAACTGCTAGCAAATGGAATAAAATGAGATGAGAATACCTGGTTGGTATGGACGAGTTGGACTGGAGGGTCTGTTTCCAAGCTGTTCATCTCTGTGAGTCTGTGCCTCTGAATAATCTATTGCAGAAAGTTTCAGACAGGGCTTGGTTTGTGTGTCTCTCTCATGCTTCCTCAGAATCTGCAAACCCTATGTCTCCAAATTTCCACAAGACTCTAAGAAATAGTAAAAAGAGGGTCAGTACTGAGGGAGTGCTTCACTGTCAGAGGGTCAGTACTGAGGGAGTGCTGCACTGTCAGAGGGTCAGTACTGAGGGAGCGGTGCATTCTCAGAGGATTAGTACTGAGGGAGCGCTGCACTGTAGGAATGTCAGAACTAAAGGAGTGCTGCACTGTCAAAGAGCTGCACTGTCAGAGGGTCAGTACTGAGGGTGCACCACACTTTCACACGGTCGGTATGGGGGCAGTGCCGCACTGTCAGAGAGTCAGTACTGAGGGAGTACCGCACTTTGTGAGCGTCAGTACTGAGGGAGTGCCGCACTGTCAGAGGGTGAGTACTGAGGGACTGCTGTATTGCCAGAGGGTCAGTACTGAGGGATCGCCGCACTGTCGGACGGTCAGTAGTGAGGGACTGCTCCATTACCAGAGGGCCATCTCTGGGGAGTACTACACTGTCAAAGTGTCAGTACTGAGGGAGCACCACACTGTCAGAGATTCAGTCCAGAGGGAATTCCACATTGTCAGAGGTTCTGTACTAAGAGAGCACTGCACCATCAGAGGGTCAGTACTGAGCGAGCACTACACTGTCAGAGGGTCAGCACTGAGGGAGCGCACACGATCAAAATATCAGTACTGAGGGAGCGCTACACAGTGAGAGTGTCAGTTCTGAGGGAGTGTTATTTCAGAGGATCAGTGCAGAGAGAGAACTGCACTGTCAGAGGGTCAGTACTGTGGAAGTGCTGCACTGTCAGAGGGTCAGTACTGAGGGAGTGCTGCACTATTAGAGTCAGTATTGAGATAACACCACACTGTCGGAGGTTCAGTCCAGAGGGCAAGCCGCACTCTTAGTGGATCTGCACTGAGAGAGCACTGAACCATCAGAGGGTCAATACTGAGGGAGTGCCTCACTGCCAGAGGGTCAGTACTGAGGAAGTGCTGCACTGTCAGAGGGTCAGTACAGATAGAGTGCTACACTCTCAGATGGTCAGTACTGAGGCACTGCTGGACTGTCAGAGGTGCAGGACCGAGGCAGAGGGTCAGTACTGAGGGAGTGCTACACTGTCAATGGGTCAGTACTGAGGGAGTGCTACACTGTCTGAGTCAGTACTGAGGGAGTGCTGTACTGTCAGAGTGTCAATTCTGACGGAGTGCTGTACTGTCAGAGGTTTTGTCCTGAGATTGGGCCACACTGTCAGAGGGCCAGTACTGAGGGTACGCTGCAATGTTGAAAGGTCAGTACTGAGGGATCGCCACACTATCGGAAGGTCAGGATAGGGCAACTTCTACACTGTCAGAGGGTCAGTACCTAGGGAGTGCATCACTATCAGAGGATCAGTGTGGAGGGAGTTGTGCATTGTCAGAGGATCAGTATGGAGGGAGTGCTGCATTGTCAGAGGATCAGTATGGAGGGAGTGCAGTATTGACAGAGGATCAGTATGGAGGGAGTGCAGTATTGACAGAGGATCAGTATGGAGGGAGTGCTGCACTGTCAGAGAGTCAGGATGGAGGGATTGCTGTGCACTGAGAGGGTCAGTAATGATGAAGTGCGCACTCTCTGAGGGTCAGTATTAATGGATGGTCATACTGTCAGTGTGTCCCACCGTAAAAGGGTTAGAACTGAGGGAGGACCGCATTCTGAGGGGTTTAGTACTGAGGGATCACCGCACTGAGAGGGGGTCAGTACTGAGGGAGCGCCACCTATGTGTCGGATAGTCAGTACTGTGGGAGTGATGAACTGTCAAAGGTTCAGTACTGAAGGAGTGCTGCACTGTCAAAAGGTCAGTGCTGAGGGAGAGCTACATGATCAGTGTGTCAGTTCTGAGGGAGTGTTGTTTCAGATGGTCAGGACTGAGGGAGTGCTGCAGTGCCAAAAGGTCAGTAGTGAGGGAGTGCTACACTGCCAAAGGGTCAGTACTGAGGCATTGCTGGACTATCAGAAGTGTAGGAATGAGGCAGTGCCGCACTGTTAGAGTGTCAGTACTGAGGGAGTGCTACACTGTCAGAGGGTCAGTACAGACGGAGTGCCGCACTATCGGAGGGTCTGTACCAAGGGAGTGCTGCCTTGTTAGAGCATCTGTATTGAGGGAGTGCCACATTGTTGGAGAGTGAGTACTGACGGAATGCCACACTGTATGAGTGTCAGTACTGAGGGAATGCTGCACTGTAGAAATGTCAGTAAAAAGTGAGTGCTGCAGAGTCAGAGGGTCGGTACGGAGGGAATGCTGTTGTGTCAGAACGTCATTTTTGAGGGAGTGCTGCACTGTCAAAGGATCAGTGCTGAGGGAGAGCTGCACTGTCAGAGGATCAGTGCTGAGGGTGTGCTGCACTGTCAGAGGGTCAGTACTGAGGGAGTGCTGCAGTGTCAGAGGGTCAGTACTGACGGAGTACTGAACGATCAGAGGATGTGCTGCACTGTCTGAAAGTAATTTTGAAGGTGCGCTACACTGTTGGACGGGGTCAGTATACGTGCAATGCCACACTGTCAGAGTGGCAGTACTGAGGGAGTGCTGCAGTGTCAAAGGAACAGTACTGAAGGAGTGTCAAACTGTCAGAGGGCCAGTACTGAGGAAGTGCTGCACTGCCAGAGGGCCAGTACTGAGGGAGTGCTGCACTGTCAGAGGGTCAGTACTGAGGGAGTGCTGCACTGTCAGAGGGTCAGTACAGACGGAGTGCCGCACTATCGGAGGGTCTGTACCAAGGGAGTGCTGCCTTGTTAGAGCATCTGTATTGAGGGAGTGCCACATTGTTGGAGAGTCAGTACTGACGGAATGCCACACTGTATGAGTGTCAGTACTGAGGGAATGCTGCACTGTAGAAATGTCAGTAAAAAGTGAGTGCTGCAGAGTCAGAAGGTCGGTACGGAGGGAATGCTGTTGTGTCAGAACGTCATTTTTGAGGGAGTGCTGCAGTGTCAAAGGATCAGTGCTGAGGGAGAGCTGCACTGTCAGAGGATCAGTGCTGAGGGTGTGCTGCACTGTCAGAGGGTCAGTGCTGAGGGAGTGCTGCAGTGTCAGAGGGTCAGTACTGACGGAGTACTGAACGATCAGAGGATGTGCTGCATGTCTGAAAGTAATTTTGAAGGTGCGCTACACTGTTGGACGGGGTCAGTATACGTGCAATGCCACACTGTCAGAGTGGCAGTACTGAGGGAGTGCTGCAGTGTCAAAGGAACAGTACTGAAGGAGTGTCAAACTGTCAGAGGGCCAGCACCGAGGAAGTGCTGCACTGCCAGAGGGCCAGTACTGAGGGAGTGCTGCACTGTCAGAGGGTCAGTACTGAGGGAGTGCTGCACTGTCAGAGGGTCAGTATTGAGGGAGTGCTGCACTGTCAGAGGGTCAGTACTGAGGGAGTGCTGCACTGTCAGAGGGTCAGTACTGAGGGAGTACTGAACGATCACAGGATGTGCCGCACTGTCTGAAAGTCAGTATGAAGGTGCACTACACTGTGGGAGGGTCAGTATACGTGCAATGCCACACTGTCAGAGTGGCAGTACTGAGGGAGTGCTGCAGTGTCATAGGAACAGTACTGAGGGAGTGTCAAACTGTCAGAGTGCCAGCACCTAGGAAGTGGTGCACTGTCAGAGGGTCAGTACGGAGGGAGTGCTGCACTGTCAGCATGTCAGTACTGAAGGAGTGCTGCACTGTCAGAGGGTCAGAACGGAGGGTGTGCTGCACTGTCAGAGGGTCAGTACTGAGGGAGTGCTGCACTGTCAGAGGGTCAGTACTGAGGGAGAGCTGCACTGTCGGAGTGTCAGTACCACGGGAGTGCTGTGCAGTGAGATGGTCAGAGTGAGGAAGTGCTCACTCTCTGAGGGTCAGTACTAATGAATCAGCATGCTGTCAGTTTGCCGCACTGTGAGAGGTTTAGTATTGTGGAAGTGCCACGGTGTGTGTCGGACAGTCAGTACTGAGGGAGCACTGCGCTGTGTGTTACGGTCAGTCGTGAGGGCACACCGTGCTGTGAGGGGGTTAGTACTGAGGAAGCACCGCGCTGTGTGTCAGATGGTCAGTATTGAGGGCTTGCTGCATTGCCAGTGTCAGTACTGAGGGAGTGCTACCCTGTCAAAGGGTCAACACTGAGGGAGCAGTGCCCCCTCAGAGGATCAGTATTGAGAGAACACTACCCTGTCAGAGGGTCAATACCGAGGCATTGCTGCACTATCAGAGGTACAGGATCGAGACAGTTCCACACTGTCAGAGGATCAGCACTGAGGGAGTTCTAAGTTGAAACTTTATTGCTGGAACAGCACAGCAGGTCAGGCAGCATCCAGGGAACAGGAGATTCGACGTTTCGGGCACAGGCCCTTCTTCATTCCTGAAGAAGGGCCTGTGCCCGAAACGTCGAATCTCCTGTTCCCTGGACTCATTCCTGAAGAAGGGCCTGTGCCCGAAACGTCGAATTTCCTGTTCCCTGGATGCTGCCTGACCTGCTGTGCTGTTCCAGCAATAAAGTTTCAACTTTGATCTCCAGCATCTGCAGACCTCACTTTCTCCCTGAGGGAGTTCTGCTCTATCGGATGGTCAGTACTGAGGGGATGCTGCAGTATCAGAGGGTCAGTACTAAGGGAGTGCTGCGTTGTCGGAGGGGCAGGTCCGAGGGAATGCAGCCCCGTCAGAGGGTCAGGGAAGTGCCACATTGTCGGAGCGTCAGTACTGAGGGAGTGCTGCACTGTCAGAGGGTCAGTACTGAGGGATCACTGCACTGTCAGAGGATCAGTACTCAGTGAGTGCTATACTGTGAGAGGGTCAGTACTGAGGAAGTGCTGCACTGTCAGAGGGTCACTACTGAGGGAGTGCTACACTGTTGGTCAGTCAGTATTGAGGACCTGCTGCATTGCCAGAATACCTTTACTGAGGACCGCTATGCTGTCAAAGGTTTCGTACTGAGGGAGTGCTGCATTGTCAGAGGGTCAGTACTGAGGGATCGCCGCACTGTCAGAGGGTCAGTTCTGAGGAAGTGCTGCACTGTCAGTGGATCAGATTAGATTATCTTACAGTGTGGAAACAGGCCCTTCGGCCCAACAAGTCCACACCGACCCGCCGAATTACCCCTTACCTAACACTACGGGCAATTTAGCATGGCCAATTCACCTGGCCCTGCACATCTTTGGACTGTGGGAGGAAACCGGAGCACCCGGAGGAAACCCACGCAGACACGGGGAGAATGTGCAAACTCCACACAGTCAGTCGCCTGAGCCGGGAAATGAACCCGGGTGTCTGGCGCTGTGAGACAGCAGGGCTAACCACTGTGCCAGCGTGCCTCAGTTTGGAGGGAGTGCAGCATTGTCTGAGGGTCAGTGCTAAGGGAGTGTTGCACTGTCAGATGGTTAGTACAGAGTGAGTACTGCACTGTCAGAGCGTCAGTACTGAGGGAGTGCTGCACTGTCAGATGGTCAGTACTGAGGGAGTGCTGCACTGTCAGATGGTCAGTACTGAGGGAGTGCTGCACTGTCAGAGGGTCAGTACTGAGTGAGTGCTGCACTCTCAGAGGGTCAATACTGGGGGATGCTTCACTGTCGGGGGTCAGTACTGAGGGAGTGCTGCATTGTCAGAGTATCAGTACGGAGGAAATGCTCATTCTTGGAGGTTCACTACTAAGAGATCGCCATGTTGTCAGACAATCAGTACTGAGGGAGTGCTGCACTGTTGGTCAGTCAGTATTGAGAACCTGTTGCATTGCCAGAATATCTGTACTGAGGAGTGCTACGCTGTCAAAGGTTTTATACTGAGGTTGTGCTGCACTGTCAGAGGGTCAGCACTGAGGGACTGCTGCACTGTCAGAGGGTCAATATTGAGGGAGTACCGCACTGTCGGAGGGTCAGTGCTGAGGGATCACTGTACTGCTAGAGGGTCAGCACTGAGGGAACACTACACTATCAGAGGCTCTGTTCTGAGGGATCACCGCACTGTCAGATGGTCAGTAGTGAGGGAATGCCGCACTGTCAGAGGGTCAGCACTGAGTGTGTGGTGCTCTGTCAGACGGTGAGTACAGAATAAGTGCCACACTGTCAGATGGTCAGTTCTTAGGGAGTGCTACACTGTCAGAAACACAGTTCTGAGGAAGTGCTGAACTGTCAGTGGATCAGTTTGGAGGGAGTGCAGCATTGTCTGAGGGTCAGTACTGAGAGAGTGTTGCACTGTCAGAGGGTCAGGACAGAGTAAGTGCTGCACTGTCAGAAGGTCAGTACTGACGGAGTGCTGCATTGTCAGAGGGTCAGTACTGAGGGAGTGCTGCACTGTCAGATGGTCAGTACTGAGGGAGTGCTGCATTGTCAGAGGGTCAGTCCTGAGGGAGTGCTGCACTGTCAGTGTGTCAGTACTGAGGTAGTGTCGTACTGTCAGAGGGACAGTTTTGAGGGAGTGCTAGACTGTCACAGGGTCAGTTTGAGGGAGCGCAGAACTGTCAGAGGGTCACTACTGACGGAGTGCTGCGCTGTCGGGTGTCGGTAATGAGGTATTACTGCAATGTCTGGGTCAATATGGGGGCAGTGCTGCACTGTCAGAAGGTCAGTACTGAGGGAGTGCCACACTGCCAGACTAAAATTTGGCCCTTGAAGACAGAAACAGGGGAATATATTACGGGGAACAAATAAATGGCAGAAGAATTGAATTGGTATTTCAGATCTGTGTTCACTGGGGAAGACATAGGCAATCTCCCTGAGGTAACAGTGGCTGAAGGACCTGCACTGAAGGGAATTTATATTTGCCAGGAATTGCTGTTGGAGAGACTGTTAGGTCTGATGGTTGATAAGTCCCCGCGGCCTGATGGTCTACATCCCAGGGTACTGAAGGAGGTGGCTTGAGAAATCGTGGATGCCTTGGTGATTATTTTCCAGAGTTCGATAGATTCGGGACCAGTTCCTGCGGATTGGAGGGTGGCTAATGTTGTACCTTTTAAGAAATGTGGGACAGAGAAAGCAGGAAATTATAGACCAGTTAGTCTGACTTCAGTGGTGGGAAAGGTGCTGGAGTCTATTATAAAGGATGAAATTGCGAAATCTGACAGGATAGGTCAGATTCAGCATGGATTTATGAGGGGGAAGTCATGCTGGAATTTTTTGAGGATGTAACTCTGAAGATGGACGAGGCATTTCCAATAGAAATAGTGTACCTGGACTTTCAGAAAGCTTTTGATAAAGTCCCACATAGGAGGTTAGTGAGCAAAGTTAGGGCGCATGTTATTGGGCACAAAGTACTAACTTGGATTGAAAGTTGGTTGGCTGACAGGAAATAATGAGTAGTGATAAACGGCTCCATTTCGGAATGGCAGGCAGTGACCAGTTGGGTACCGCAGGGATCAGTGCTGGGACCGCAGCTTTTTACAATATACATTAATGATATAGAAGATGGTGTTAGTAATAACATTAGCAAATTTGCTGATGATACTAAGCTGGGTGGCAGGGTGAAATGTGAGGAAGATGTTAGGAGATTACAGGGTGATCTGGACAGGTTAGGTGAGTGGTCAGATGCATGGCAGATGCAGGTTAATGTGGATAAATGGTTATCCACTTTGGTGGCAAGAACAGGAAGGCAGATTACTGGCTAAGTGGAATCAATTTAGGTAAAGGGGCAGTACAAAGAGACCTGGATGTTCTTGTACACCACTCAATGAAGGTAATCATGCAGGTACAGCAGGTAGTGAAGAAGGCTAATAGCATGCTGGCCTTCATAACAAGAGGGATTGAGTATAGAAGCAAAGAGGTTCTTCTACGCTGTTCAGGGCCCTGGTGAGACCACACCTGGAGTATTGTGTGCAGTTCTGGTCTGCAAATTTGAGGAAATACATTCTGGCTATTGAGGGGGTACAACATAGGTTCACGAGGTCAATTCCTGGAATGGTGGGACTACCTTACGCTGAAAGACTGGAGCGACTGGGCTTGTATACCCTTGAATTTAGAAGACTGAGAGGGGATCTGATTGAGATATATAAGATTATTAAAGGATTAGACACTCTGGAGGCAGGAAACATGTTTCTGCTGATGGGTGAGTGCCGAAACAGAGGACACAGCTTAAAAATACGGGGTAGACCATTTAGGACAGAGATGAGGAGAAACTTCACCCAGAGAGTGGGGGCTGTGTGGAATGCTCTGCCCCAGAGGGCAGTGGAGGCCCAGTCTCTGGATTCATTTAAGAAAGAGTTGGATAGAGCTCTCAAGGATAGTGGAATCAAGGGTTATGGAGATAAGGCTGGAACAGAAGACTGATTAATGATGATCAGCCATGATCATATTGAATGGTGGTGCAGGCTCGAAGGGCAGAATGGCCTACTCCAGCACCTATTGTCTATTGTCTATTGTCAGCGGATCATTACTGTCAGCGCATCAGTCTGGGGAATACCTGCATTGTAAGAGAGTCAGTACTGAGTGAGTGCCACACTATCAGATGGGCTGAATGGCCTAATCTCTGCTCCCATGCCTTGTAGTCGAAAGAAAAATCTGAAATTTTTCAGTACATTTCTGCCTCTGCGTTCTTCATACCCTGCTCAGCAATGATTCCCACGTCCAGATTCCAGAGACTGTGTTCAAACAGACCGTCTTCATTTGGTTATTGAACCTGAAGAGGTTTCACCCTCTTTTCCCAGGGTTGGAGTTTTCGTTTCGCATGACTGACCTGTCAGCTCAAAGGGATATTTTCATGCTGCAGGGCTGAGGTTTATTCCTCAGCTTCCGTGCGGTCATGCCGAATGAATCCCACTACCCTGCACTCAGCACAGTCGTGTGTTCATTATTTCTGAGCGTCCCTATGTTAATCCACATCCATAATGACGTCCCACACCCCTCCAAATCGCATTACAGGCTAATTGCCTGGCAGAGAGGAGTGCTAAGAGGGGAAATAGAAATCTGAAAGTACTTTACAGTGACATTAAGGGTGAATTGATAATGAGAGAAAGAATGGGTTGTGGAACACAGTGAGAACTTGTGCATGGACCCAGACGCTATTGTGAATGGATGCATTATGTCAGTGCTCATTGGGACAGGGTTGATATGAAATCGTGGAGATGCTCTGTGATACAATTAAATGAATTAGCATATGTAGAGAGAGATGGTTCTGAGTGGTCTGGCCTTCTTAAAACCCGATAAATCTCTAAAGACGGTGGAAATGTATCTCAGTTTACCGAATGAGGTGATGGAGGAAGTAGCAGGTACACTTGCAAACATTTTCAAATCCTCTCTGGCCACAGGAAAGGTGTCGTCGGACTGACCATGTGGTACCGTTATTCAAAAAGGAGCATGTGATATACCAGGCAGCTACAGGCCAGTCAGGCTAATATCGTGGATAGCAATTTTGGGAGATAGAATTAATAAGCATTTAAAGAGACGAGAGTTCCTGAAGAACAGTCAGAATGGTCCTGTTAAGGGGAGGTCAGTTCTGACCAATAGGATTGCACGTTTTAAGGAGGTGACCAGGTGTGTAAGTAAGGGCAATACTTTCCTGTCGTCTGCTTGGAGGTCAGTAAGGCTTTTATCAGGATCCATACTGGAAACTGATAGTGAACATAAAAACTCAAAATCCAAGGAATTTGACGCAGAATGCTGAGTGGCAGGAAGCAGACAGTGATGGCCCAATTAGAAATCTCTGTCCATTCTTGTCTCACAGAAGTTACTGTTGGGGTCTTGTTGGTGTGGCTGATAGAAAAGATTTAGATTTAAATGGTGGATGGTTAATCAGTGGGTTCATGAATGATGTGAAGATTGATGGAGTGATTAAAACTGAGGAGGATAGCCTTAGTTTACAGAAGGATGGAGATGGCCTTGTCAGGTGGACCGATCAGTGGCAACGGGTGAGGTGTTTGAAGACTGGAGGGTGATTAATGATGTGCCATTATTGAAGTAAGGCTGCAAGGAACAGCCATAGATCTATGGAGCTGTGAGTCTGAGGTCAGTGGTGGGTAAGCTGTTGGAGGGCATTCAGAGAGACAATTTACATGCATTTAGAAAAGCAATAATTAATTAGGCATGGTCAGCATGGCTTGTGGAAACGGTGTGTCCAACTTGTTAGAGCTTTTGAACGGTTGACCGAGAAGACAGATGAGAATGTTTCACAAGGGAGACTGCTTAGTAAAAGGTGAGATAACATGACATCTTGGGAGAGAGGTCAGCACGGTGCCTCAGTGGTTAGCACTGCTTCCTCACAGCACCAAGGATGCAATTTTGATTCAAGCTCCCGGCGACTGCCAATGTGGAGTTTACACATTCTTCCTGTATCTGTGGGTTTCCTCCGGGTGCTCGCAATCCAAAGATGTGCAGGTTAGGTGGGGTAGCTATGGGAAATGCAAAATTACAGGGATAGAATAGGGAATGTGAATGTAGGTGGGATGCTTTTCAGATGGTCGGTGTGTACCTGATGGCCCAAATGGCTTGATTTTACACTGTAGGAAATATGTGATTAATCCAGAGAACCAATAGTGTTCTGAGGTGTGGACTGCGGTGGATGTGGGTCCGTACAGTCTGAAGGAGTTTGTGGATGAACGCAGTCTGAGGGTTGGGCTGGGCTGTGTTCTGAGGTGTTGAGGGTGTGAATGTTTTGTGGATGTACTGTCTGGGGGACGTTGGGGTAAACACAATGGAATGGTGCTTTCTGAGGTATAAGAAAGCACTATCTGGCGGTACAAGGTGCAGAATTAGGAAGGTACAGGTATACTTGCCTGATTATTCCCTCAGGATCCGCAAGGTACGCTGGTGTCTTAATTTGGGATGGAGGCCACTTCCGTTTGAGAAGATTCAGATCTTTTTAAACAATCATTGAAAAATAACATCACCATGTGTCTTAAACATGGATTAGAGGAAAACTGTTATCAACCTATGGTCACGTGTTGCTTGGAGCCGCTTCAGAAAAGCAGGCACCCAAACAGATCTATGCTGTCGATGCAAGAAGTGGTGCACAGGAAGATTTAACAAGTCATTTGCAGTTGCTGTCTGTCTCTCTAGAGTAGTTATCATGCGAGATCAGGGTTCAGTCCTAGGAGAAGTAATCTCTCCATCAAACCTTACTCCACGTTTGTACAGTAATTGTGGTTGTGTGTGTATGTGAGAGAGAGAGAGACAGAGAGTGAGTGTGTGTCCGTGTGTGTGAGAAACAGTGCGTGTGTGTGTATCTCTGTGTATCTGCGTGTGTGAGAGACGGATTATGTGTTTGTTTATGCGTCTGTCTGAGTGTGTGTTTGTGTGTGTGAGAGAGGAATGTGTGCGTGTGAGAGAGGGATTATGTGTTTGTTTATGTGTCTGTCTGAGTGTGTGCTTGTGTGTGTGAGAGAGAGAGAAATGAATGTGTGTGTGCGTGAGAGAGAGTGTGTTTGAGGGAGTGAGTGTGTGTGTGTGTTTGAGAGTGAGTGTCTGCAGGTGAACCCTGTTTTTGTTCATTTCGGGATGGTTTTCCAGAACTTTCTGTAGTTCTGGCCAATTAGGAGAATCGGTTAATAGTCTGAAGCATTTTCAATCATTTGGATGGCTTGTTACTGTTAGTTTCTTTGTGTAGCAGGACCCAATGCCTTCCTGTGTGGACCCTCCCTCGTTTGGGGGAGACGTTGTGAGGGATATGTCTGTCCTGGAGAACTGTAGCCTTTTACATTATGCTGATGTCATTATCACTTGGTCGCTGTGTTAGCACTGTGGCTGGTGTGTGTGTTTTGTGATTTGGGAGATTTACTTGGCCAATATACCTTGGCTGTCTATCTGTGTTTTAACCAGGAGGTTGTGACATTTCACCCAACCCATCCAGCTAAATGGAAAGAAGCTTATGCAATGAATTGCAAACCTAATGTTTGAAAGCTGGTTATGCTTGTTGTCAGAGTAGCCAGCTGTCTGAGCGAAAGCCATTATGTACATTGGTCAAACCTATCATCATATGGCTGATAATTGATATCAAAGAAATGAATCATACAATCCCTACACAGCAAAACAGCAGAAACAGGCCATTCGACCCATCGAGTCCACAATGACTCTCTGAAGAGAATCCAAATCAGATCCCCCCCGCTTCAATGATATCCCTGAAACCCTGCATTTCCCATGGCTATTCCAGCTTGCCTGAATGTCCCCAGAAACAATGGGCAATTTAACATGGCCAATTTGTCTAACATGCGAATCTTTAGACTGTGGGAGGGAACCAATGCAGATGCGGGGAGAACGTGCAAACTGCACACAGACAGTCGCTCGAGGGGGGAATTGAACCCAGGTCTCTGGCGCTGTGAGGCAACAGCGCTAATCACTGAGCAATTGTGGCTCTTCTAACTGCTTCTACAAAACATATATCATTCCAAGAAGTCGTACAGTATTGTGATGCATAGACAGTGATCAGAATAAATACAAGTGAATGAGGCCTGATGGCTCAAAATCCTGGAATTGCCTCCTGAAGCGAACTCCCTGAGAATTCTATCAAAGGAGTTCTCTTTTTCATCTGCTAATCGCTGTTCTCGGTTTTCTCTCATATTTCCCTGTTCCTCACCCCCTATCCTGTGGGTCAGGTGGGAACATAATCATTTTAAAGGGGAAGGACACCACTCTGGTTACTGTATCCCTGATGCATTCATTATGATTGGTGTCAGTTTGTGATAAATGTCAGTGAACAAGGAATTCCCTGTGAGTTTGGTGACAAGTCTATTGTGAGAGCCTAGTGTGTGTGTGTGTGGGACAAGCTGTGGGAGGAGCTTTCCCTCCTGGTCTCAGCCCGTTTTTAATTTTGTTTCTGAGGAATTCTCCCTGGTGGGCTTCCTGGGATATCACTGTCTGAACTCTGACCCCTTGTCTCGGCTGTGTGCTCGGTATCTCACTACAATGCGGCACAGTGGCACAGTGGATAGCACTGCTGCCTCGCAGCGCCAGAGACCCGGGTTCAATTCCCGCCTCAGGCGACTGACTATGTGGAGTTTGCACATTCTCCCCGTGTCTGCGTGGGTTTCCTCCGGGTTCTCAGGTTTCCTCCCACAGTCCAAAAATGTGCAGGTCAGGTGAATTGTCCGTAGTGTTAGGTAAGGGGTATGGGTGGTTTGCGCTTCGGCGGGTCGGTGTGGACTTGTTGGCCCGAAGAGCCTGTTTCCACACTGTAAAGTAATCTAATCTAATATAATCATAATAATCATGCACCCGTTCTCGGGGAAACCTCACCATTCGCCTGTGATCACTGAGCTTCTGTAACACAATGTGGACGTCCCTTAAGTCTATTTCCTATTCAGCCATTAATTAGCAGAGGTCGCAAACCAATTTTCACGGGGCGTCTGACGGGTGGAATCCCAGGCGTCCCTCCTTCTTTCTGAAACATGGGAGACAAAGGGTCGGGCCCAGTTTCTCATCGCTAAGAGAGATGCAGGTTGTATCCCTGAAAACCCAGACAAATCGGACTCAGAGTCTCCGGGTGAAGCTGACGGGGGGAGACGATGGTCATTCCCCTGGTTGTTGTTCTGCAGTTATGTAGCGCCTCTGCAAGGTCTGCCTTATGCTGCCCTCGAGCAGTGAGGACCGCTGCCTTCATCACATTATGGATATCCCTCCCTAGCTGTTGGCCCTCAGGGAGAGCTGAATGGCCTGCTGGACTAAGGCACATGGCGGTTAATTTGATTTGCTCGTCAGCGTCCACTCTGTGTATGATAGACTGTTGGTCAATCTCATCCAAACATGTATCTGGGCCAGAGACGGGCTCTTTTTGATGCTGCCCACTAGCTGGGTGCCTGGAATGGCTATTGTGTATGGAGTAAGACCATCAGCTGTTTGACACTGGGTAACAACAGGGTTCATGGACTCTGAGTTCGGCTGTGGGTCAGCGCTGGTGGCAAAAGGTGCAGTTACCTGGGAGAAAGGCAGTGGGAATTCCCATCTGTGGGCGGGTGTGGATGTGTCAGTGTGGGGCCTGTCGTTATCTCCCTGGGGAGGTCGAACCGCAAAGGCACACATTATCCCATTCTGGGAAGAGCCCTGATTCCCTAGGGATTGTATTTGCTCCTTGCACCTCCTACTAGAGCCTGATGTGTGTTGCTCAGTGTTTCAGGCGTACAGGACACATGCAGCTTCTTGGTGCTCCCTACACTATCCCTCCACATTGTCAATGTAATCTAAGGCTGCCTCCCCATCCCAAGAGGCCCTCCTTTCACTGGATTGGGCTCTTCCCAATTGTAACTAGAGCAATTCCATGTGGGTGAGGTTTTCCTGCAACGTTCTGTCCTGCTCATTGTATAGCTCTGTCACAGCCTGTAGGTTTCCCTGGGGTGACCGGATCCCAGCTGCCTTATCATAGCCCGGAGTCCTCCAGGCTATCGGCAGTGGAGTGAGCTTTCCAGCTTCCATCCAACGTTCTCTATGGGCATCTCACCACAGCTCCTGTGTCAGGAATCCTTCACTGCAAGGCCAGGCTGGCTTCCTGCCAAAATCTGCACGACTGTTTCACATTTGTACCGGCTCGTGTTCCTGTTGCTTTGGCTGCTTCTGTATTATGGGACACCAGGGTATAGTCATACAGTCATAGATCTACAGCATGGAGACAGGCTCTTTGGTCCAAACTGGTCCATCATCACTAACCCCGTTTCCTTGCACTTGGCCCATATCCTTCCAAAACTTTCCACTCCATGTATTTGTACAAGTGCCTTTTAAGTGTTCTTAAATGTATCCTCCTCGACCACTTCCACTGGTAGTTCATTCCGTAAGTGCATCACACTCTGGTTAAATGCATTGTCCCTCAGGTTCCCTTTCAATCTTCCCCTTTCACCTTAAACTGATGCCCATTCATCCTTGATTCCCCAAGCCTTGGATAAAGACTGAGTGTGTTCACCCTATCCATGCCTCCCATGATCTTATGCACCTCTATAAAGACACCCCTCAGTCTCCTACACACTAAAGAAAATGTCCTAGCTTGTCCAACCTCTATATATATCTGTCTTATTGAGTTCTGGCAACATCCTTGTAAGATTTTTCTGTACTCTTTCCAGTTTAATAACAGATATGGAAATGTGTTGCTGGAGAAGCGCAGCAGGTCAGGCAGCATCTAGGGAACAGGAGAATCGACGTTTCGGGCATTAGCCCTTCTTCAGGAATTAGCCCTTCTGAAGAAGGGCTAATGCCCGAAACGTCGATTCTCCTGTTCCCTAGATGCTGCCTGACCTGCTGCGCTTCTCCAGCAACACATTTCCATCTCTGATCTCCAGCATCTGCAGACCTCATTTTCTCTTCCAGTTTAATAACATCCTTCCTATAGCAAGGTGGGCAAAACTGAACACAATACTCGAAGTGCGGCCTCACCAACATTCTGCACAACTACAACATAACTTCCCAACTTCGATATTCCATGCTCTGACTGATGAAGGGCCCAGTGTGCCAAAAGCCTTCTTCACTGCCCTGTCTACCTGTGACTCCACTCTCATAGAACCGTGCACCTGGAACCCAACATCCCGCTGTTCCACTAAACTCTTTCAGGCCCTACCATTCACCATGAAACCCCGTCTTGATTTGACTTTCCAAAATGCAAGATCTACCACTTGTCTGTGTTAAACTCCATTTGCCATTTCTCACCCAATTTCCCTGTTACAATTGCTGAGAACTTTCCTCACTTATTATAGTGTAATCTGAAAACTTTCTAATCATGCCTTAAACATCCTAGTCCAAATCATTGATATAGATATCAAACAGCAATGGGCCTAGCACTGACCAGCTCAGCGGCACAATGGCTCTGTGGTTAGCAATGCTGCCTCACAGCACCGTGGACCTGGGTTCAATTCCAACCTCCCATGATGGTCTGTGAGGGTTAGATCCTGTTGGGTTAGATTTCCTACAGTATGGAAACAGGTCATTAGGCCCAACAAGTCCACACCGACCTCCCGAAGAGTAACCCACCCAGAGCCATTCTCCCTACCCAATATTTACCCTTGACAAATGCACCTAGCACTATAGGCAATGTAGCATGGCCATTTCGTCAGACATGCACATTTTTGGATTGTGGGAGGAAACTGGAGCACCCGGAGGTAACCCACGCAGACACAGGGAGAATGTGCAAACTCCACGCAGACAGTCACCCGAGGATGGGTTCGAAACCGGGTCCCTGACGCTGTGAGGCAGCAGTGCCAACCACTGAGCCACCATGCCACACCAACTGGGTTTGTACATTCTCCCCGTGTCTGCGTGGGTTTCCCATGGGTGCTCCGGTTTCCTCCCACAATCCAAAGATGTGCAGGTCAGGTAAATTGGCCATGCTCAATTGCCTACAGTGTTCATGGATGTGTAAGTAAGCTGCATTAGTAAGGGGTAAATGTAGAGTAATAAAGTCGGGGAATGGGTTTGGGTGGAATAATCTTCAGAGGGCCGGTGGACTTGTGGGGATGAAGGGCCTGCTTCCACAGAGAAGGGATTGCATGATTCTATGACCGCTGAGGCACACCACTAGTCACAGGACTTCAGCCTGACTGTTACCCTCTGCTTCCTACCATCAAGCCAAATATGTACTCAGTTTGCCAACGCTGGATTCAATGCGATCTAATCTTCCAGGGGTGGGTAGGTGAGTGCAGTGTTTTGTAGTATCACTAAGGAAGGGGGTGATTTCAGTGCTGGGTAGGGATCAGTCAGGAAAGGGGTGATTACTTTATTGTGTCGAGATCAATCATGGAGTGGTTGATTCAGCGATGTGTCGGGACCAGTCAGTAAGGTGGTGAATGTAGTGTGGGGTAGGGATCAGTCAGGGAGGGGCTGAGATTGCAATGTTGGGGAGGGATCAGTCAGGGAGGGGGTGAATGTAGTGTGGGGTTGGTATCAGTCAGGGAGTGGGTGATTGCAGTGTTGGGTAGGGATCAGTCAGTGAGGGGGTGAGTGCAGTGTTGGGTACGGATCAGTCAGTGAGGGGGTGAATGCAGTGTTGGGTCGGGACCAATCAGGGGAGGGGAGATTGCAATGTTGGGTAGGGATCATTCAGGGAGGGTGGGGATTGCAGTGTTGGGAAGGGATCATTCAGGGAGGGTGGAGATTGCAGTGTTGGGTAGGAATAAGTCAGGGACGGGGCGACTGCAGTTTTGTGTAAGGATCAGTCAGGGAAGGGGTGGTTACAGTGTTGGGTCGGGATCAGTCAGGGAGGGGGTGATTGCAGCGTTGGGTCGGGATTATTCAGGGAAGGGGAGATTGCAGTGTTGCAGGGGATTAGTCAGGGAGGGGGAGATTGCAGTGTTGGGTCGGAATTATCCAGGGAAGGGGAGATTGCAGTGTTGGGTAGGGATTTGTCAGGGTGCGGATGATTGCAGTGTTGGGTAGGGATCACTCAGGGAGGGGGAGATTGCAGTGTTGGGTAGGGATCAGTCAGGGAGGGGGAGATTGCAGTGTTGGGTCGGGATTATTCAGGGAAGGGGTGATTGCAGTGATGTGTAGGGATTTTTCAAGGAAGTGGAAATTTCAGTGTTGGGTAGAGATTTGTCAAGGAAGTGGAGATTGCAGTGTTGGGTAGGGATCAGTCAGGGAGGGGGAGATTGCAGTGTCGGGTAGGGATTTGTCAAGGAAGGGAAGATTGCAGTGTTGGGTAGGGATCAATCAGGAATGGGGTGATTGCAGTGTTGGGTAGGCATCAGTCAGGGAGGAGGAGATTGCAGTGTTGGGTCGGGGATTAGTCAGGGAAGGGGTGGTTGCAGTGTTGAGTAGGGAAAAGGCAGCGAGCCAGTTGTTGCAGTGTTGGTGCATCTGTTTTTTCTGGAGACAGTACATAAGAATGTACAGTCTGTGTCTGGAAATATAACCAACGAATCTATATTGTTCCAAAGTCAACAGAGTGTACGTTCACTGCAAGATAGAAAGTGCTTTTTGAATTTCCAGTTGCCAGCAACGGTTGCCAGCTGAGGGAGGAGCTGATCCAAAATAGATACATGTTCCAATTACCTGAGGTTTGGCTGCTGTTTTGACGACAATTCTAATTTACCCAATTAGTTTAACTTATGCACAGAATACCAGAAACCATTTAGTTTGATTTCTTTTGACACTTTGAAACTGATTATAAGAGTTTAATGAGTCATGTGTGTTATATAAACCCGGTATTTTGAAAGTATGAGGGAGAGCAAGTGCCATCGAATAGCGAGCAACTGCTGTCGAGCCCGAGAGCTAAATGCCCATCTCGCATCTTCCTCTCAAAGAAATTAGAAAATAATTTCTACCAAAAGTACCTTTTCAGGTAAAACCTTCTCACAGTGAAAAAAGGAAGCAAGACGGCCCAGCGAGATCAGTATTCAGAGGATTAAAAACAGAGGAACCTGTTTGGTCTTGAGATTAAGTTAATGTAATGCTTAATAAGTGTCTAGTTTAATTATTGGAACAGTGTATTTTTGAGCAGTTGGAGTCAGATACTAAGTAGTTGAAAAAGGGGACTTGGATTTGTGAACAGTTGTTGTTTAGTGTTCCCTATTAGAGTTAGAAAATAACAATTAGAAAATAATTGTTATTTTCCTTAAATAATGGTATTTTGGAGTTCTCTGTGCCTCATATTTTAGCAGATTACAGGGTGAACCAAGAATATCTTGGTGTTTGGTTTAATTACCCGAGAGGTTTGATCTCTGCGTCGTAACCAACGGCAGCAAATTTCTGATGAGACTGCAATGGATAAACAGCCCAAAGAAACTGGAAGCTTGATGTTGAAAAATAGAGGCCAGCCATTTGTTTGGTGAGTGGGTTCTGATAATATCATGTAAATCACCTGCCACAATTTCTCACTTCAAAACAGTGGCTGTACAGGACATTGGTTAGGCCACTGTTGGAATATTGCGTGGAATTCTGGTCTCCTTCCTTTTGGAAAGATGCTGTCAAACTTGAAAGGGTTCAGAAAAGATTTACAAGGATGTTGCCAGGGTTGGAGGATTTCAGCTATAGGGAGAGGCTGAACAGGCTGGGGCTGTTTTCCCTGGAGTGTCAGAGGCTGAGGGGTGACCTGATAGAGGTTTACAAAGTTATGAGGGGAATGGATAGTGTAAATAGGCAAAGTCTTTTCCCTGGGGTCGGGGAGTCCAGAACTAGAGGGCATAGTTTTCGGTTGAGTGTGGTACGTGTATGTAATGAACTGGCAGGGGAAGTCGTGGAGGCTGGTACAATTGCAACATTTAAGAGGCATTTAGATGTGTATATGAATAGGAAGAGTTTGGAGGGATAGGGACCGGTTGCTGGCAGGTGGGACTAGATTGGGTTGGGATATCTAGTCGGCATGGACGGGTTGGACCGAAGGGTCTTTTTCCATGCTGTACATCTCTATGATCCTACTGATCTTCACTCTGAACCGAGATAATGTTGCTACGTAAATAAATTTGTTTGTGCACCAACTTAAGGTCTGCAGCATATATAACCAAGTTATGTGAAGTTATTCAGGAAAGGCGAATAATCTTCAGGATGGACTCCTTGAATAACATAATGTAAGAAACTTAAACCATAGATGAACAATAGAAGGATGAAGGTACCAGAGATGGTTTAGATTAGATTACTTACAGTGTGGAAACAGGCCCTTCGGCCCAACAAGTCGACACCGACCCGCCGAAGCGCAACCCACCCATACCCCTACATTTACCCCTTACCGAACACTACGGGCAATTTAGCGTGGCCAATGCACCTGACCTGCAAATCTTTGGACTGTGGGAGGAAACTGGAGCACCCGGAGAGAATGTGCAAAACTCCACACAGTCAGTCGCCTGAGGCAGGAATTCAACCCGAGTCTTTGGCACTGTCAGGTAGCAGCGCTAACCACTGTGCCACCGTACCGCCCACTTGGTGAAGAGCAAAATCACTGGCTTCCTTCTGCTCTCCATCTCTGGGTCCCTGTGCTGTAGATACTGCACACAATGCAGTTTTGTTGCTCACCATCATTACTGCTGGGACACCCTGTGCAGTATCTGCAGGAACAGGATGAGGGAGGAGTTCGGACAGACCAGCAAAGGGAAAGCCCCATAGCAAATTTGTGACATGCAGAGTAAACATTTGTTCCAGGAGAAGACTCACATCAATATCAGTGTCAGTTTAAATTACATTCCTTACAATATGGAAACAGGCTCTTCAGCCCAACAAGTCCACACCGACTCTCCGAATCCACTCAGACCCATTCCCCTACCCTATATTTACCCCTGACAATGCACCTGACTCTATGGACAATTTAGAGTGGCCAATTCACCTAACTTGCACATCTTTGGCCTGTGTGCAGACACGGGGAGAATGTGCAATCTCCACACAGTCATCCAAGGCTGGAAATGAACTCGTGTCCCTGGTGCTGTGACTCAGTAATTCTGACCACTGACCCACCGTTCACACCAATTACAGCAGCTCACCAAGGTCTGATTTAATGGCAACTGCAAGGACACTCTCAATTATCCCAAGTGACAAAGTTAGGATGACATCCAAATTAATAGAATTATATATAAAAAAGTATTTAGATGGCTTATCATATCTTCCTCCCACATTCTGTGGAGATAGAGGGGACATTGACAGGGACCACTCTTAAGTAAATGTGAAAGAACAGGCCATACCATCACATGCCCATGGCCTGTCATCCATGAATTCGGCTCCTCTCACAGCAAGCTGTGGTCCTAACTGCACTCACCTTGATATATCCTGGGATACCGGTGGTTATGATTGTAGTTTGGAAAAGGCACATATCCCAACACATGGGTATGATCCCGATGAATACAGACCAGGGGCTATAAGATAGATGGAACTCCCAGTGTTATCACTTTATTCTTATCCATTGATGGGATGTGGGCATCACTGGCTGAGCCAGTGTTTATTACTCGTCCCTAGTTGCCCTTTGGGAAGGATGGAGAATGACAATAAGAGTGACATCAGTGATACCTCCATTGTCGGAAGCCCATCTTGTTCACTCAGTCCCCTTACTCCGGGAAAGCTCTTCATGTGCCTCCAGAACCTGGTAAATTAGGGGTGAGGAACAAATACTGACCTCGGCAGTAATGCACACATTTAGTCTGTAAGAAGTGAGTGAAATACTCTTGTTTGAAGAGGGCCGCTCCTACTCTAGAGAACAGAAGAACAGCTCTGAGATATATTTTCACACATGGAATAAACTGGCTCGATGCAGTATTGGTTGAAATCATTTGTGATGTCGTGATGGGGTTCACGGTATTTGAGTGTGCAGCATTATTGCTGGGAGATTCCAGATTCTGTTTCTGTTATTTCATTATGATGTACTAAACAGCAACGCTCCTTCATAATTGGGATTAAATTTGTTATTGTAATTAGTTTGTTCATTGTCAGAGTTTTGACACAAAACTGAGCAATGCTGTCGTGTCAATCTCCAAAAGGAGCTTTCAAACAGTATAAGGCAGCATCTCTGGGAATGCATCAGCCCAGAGTTTCAAACAAGGAGCTTGTCAACTGCCTGAAGGGACAGAACACCTCATATGGAAAAATGCATCATCCAACTCAGCAGGTGAGTTGCTTTTATTGGTGTTCTTGGTGTGGCATAAAGACATTTGGACTTGGTTTAATCTGCTGCTCATCTGCTCTCTGGTTTTCCCTTTTGAACAACAACGTCACCATCTCATTGACGGGTCAGCCATATCCAGACCCCAGAACAGTGAAAACAATCCAGTGAGCAGCATTCTTGGTACAATTTTCCATTGGCAGAGACTCCCAAAGTCACTGCTGCTGCAGAAAGTCCTGACTTTGGTATTCTGTGATCTGTTCTGGTTTCATATTATCTGAAGGTATGAGGAGAGATCATGCAACTTAGTTCTGAAGAAGGGTTTCCGGACTTAAAACATTAATCCTGTTTTCTCTCTCATAGATGCTTGCCAGACCTGCTGAACAATTTCTGTTTTCTTTATGTACAAATGAAGCCTGTGTTCACAAGAATCCTGAAGTTTAAGGGATGATCTGGGTGAAGTCCTCCAAGACATTAACAGAAAAAGATAAATGATTTCCATTGGCTGGCAAATCTCTAACGAGGGGGCACAGTCTGAGAATGAGAGCCAGAGCGTTCAGGTGGAATGTTAGGAAGAACTTCTGCACACACAGAATGGGAGAGGTTTGGAACTCTATTCCACAAATGCCAGTGGATACTGGAACTGTTATTCAGTTTAAATTAGAAAGATTTTTTTAAACAAAGGAACTGAAGGATACACGTATTTTGATTTGTAAAGCTACATTCATCTACCATGCCTCCCAGAAATGTTCTCGTTCTCACAGTCTCTGGTTAGAGAATTCAAGTCTTGACCGATTGCCCTCCTGGTGTCTGTACGTTGAGATGTTTGTCATGTATAGATGTGTAGATTTACAGTGCAAATATCACCACAGTGCAAACACTCACCTGTTGTCACTAAGGGAGCCCTGCATGCTCTGTTATACTGCGCTTAGTCATAGACATGTGCAGCATGGAATCAGCTCCTTCAATCCAACTCATTCATGTCAACCAGATATCCTAACCTAATCTAGTCCCATTTGCCAGCACTTGGCCCATAACACTCTAAACCATACCAATCAGATGCCTTTTAGATTCTGTAATTGTACCAGCCTCCACCACTTTCTCTGGCAGCTCATACTATACAGGTACCACCCTCTGGGTGAAAAACATTGTCTCCTTAGGTCCATTTTATGTCTTTACCCCTCACCCTAAGCTTATGCCCTCCAATTCGGGACTCCACCACCCCAGGGAAAAGATTTTGTCCCGATCCATGCCCCTCATGATTTTATGAAACTTGAGAAGGTTACCCTTCAGCCTCCGACGCTCCAGGGAAAACAGCCCCAGCCTATTTCAGTCTCTCCCTGTAGCTCAAATCCTCCACCTTGGCAACATCCTTGTAAACCTTTTCGGAACCATTTCAAGTTTCACAACATTCTTCCGATAGGAAGGAGACCAGAATTGCACACAATACTCCAAACGTGGCCTAACCAATGTCCTTAACAGCCGCAACATGACCTCTCATTCCTATATTCAATAATCTGACCAATAAAGGAAAGCATACCAAATTCCTTCTTCACTATCTTATATGTCTGCAACTCTACTTGCAAAGAACTATGAACCTGCACTCCAATGTCTCTTTATTCAGCAACACACCCTTACCATTAAGTGGATATGTCCTGCTCTGATTTGCTTTTCCAAAATGCAGCAGCTCGCATTTATCTAAATTAAACTCGAACTGCCACTCCTCAGCCTATTGGCCCATCTGATCAAGATCCCATTGTAATCTGAGGTAACCTTCTTCACTGTCCACTGCACCTTCAATTTTGTTGCCACCTGCAAACTTACTAACTATACCTCCTACGTTTACATCCAAATCATTTATATAAATGATGAAAAGCAGTGAATTCAACACTGATCCTTGGAGCACACCACTGGTCATAGGCCTCCAGTCTGGAAAGCAAGCTTACACCACCACCTCTTGCCTTCGAACCAATTCAAATGGCTAATTCTCCCTGTATTCCATATGATTTAACCGTGCTAACCACTATCCCATGGGGAACCTTGTCAAACACCAGTATATACTAAATTCTGTGTTCCATGATCTTGCCCCACAAGCTTCCCGATGAAGCTCCCAAAAGCTCGTGCTTCCAAATAAACCTGTTAGATTATAACCAGATATTGTGTGATTTTAACTTTGGCCAACCCAGTCGAACACTGACACATCTATCTTCTCATAGAATCCCTACAGTGTGGAAACAGGCCGTTTGGCCCAATAAGTACACACCAAATGAATCTGATTGATTCATTCATTGGTTAGAGTGAAGGGATATTTCAGCACCTTCTTCAGTTTATGCCTGAACTTTGTCAGGGTCATGGCAAAAATGCCGTGCAGCAACTGAGAAACTACAGCATGAATCCCAATTCCTCGACAATTCATGTGGATATGTAGACCAATAGCCTATCACAAACATTTGGCTCCATATTGAATACATTGTTAACACTAACAGTAACAAGTTGGATTTACTTCAGCTTTGCATTTCGGTGTCCCTGTGAGGCTCTCCACTGTTCTCCTGCGGGCTCGGATGGTCAGTAAAATGTGTTTGATGATGAAAACACTGAGCAGCACAATCAGGGGAAATTGGAAAGTCGGGGTTAGAATGTGGAGGAAGAACTCAATTATGATCCAGACTAAAGAGTAATAACACCGATTGTTATATCACAAAGCCAGGGGGTGTTATCCAGCCAATACTGAACTGGGAGAATAAAATACCAGAAGATGTTCTTTAAACAGCTCAGCACAGTCGCTTTTCCCAGAACAGTTTTCTAACTGCAATATTTAAATACAGCTTCTGGCCACAAATGGCCACAAATCAATCGAAGGTGAAATGATGGCAAACCAGAAAGGATGGTCCGACCGATATGAAGCAGTACGACATAAATATTACACATGGGGATGCCCCATAGGAAACTGTGGTATTCTCAATAAACAATCAGAATGTGTCTCAATATCAGGTTGAGGATAACGACCAGTAGACGTGCCACTACCATGGCCACCAGGTAACGGGTATCACAAGGAGACAATCCACAATCTTTATCAAGCAGCATGGAGATCATTACTACATTAAATGTGAGGAATGCAAGCAAACAAATTATACATTAATTTGAAGGTAAGGTTACAGTACCTTAATGGTTAGTACTGCTGCCTCACAGCGCCAGGGACATGGGCTTGTTTCCGGTCTGGATCAACAGTCTGTGTGGAGTTTGCACATTCTCCCTGTGTCTGCATGGGTTTCTACTCAGTACTCCAGTCCGAAAATGTGCAGGTTAGATTATTGGCCATGGCACATTTGCCCCAGAGTGACCAAGATTGTACAGGTTCATTGTATTAGTTCTGGGAAATGCAGGGATAGGGTGGGGCTGCTGGGCTGAGGTCAGTGCAGACTCGAGGGGCAACGTGGCATCTTGTGCACTGTAAGGATTCTATTCTGCAATTCTATGCCTCACAGCACTCTGAGAAAAGGAGAAAAATCTATTCATTTCTGTAACCAATCAAAGTTGCCTTATTTCAGATAAAAAGAAAGTGCCCTCCAGCTCTAGTCTCAATTTTAATGTTTCTTGCAAGGAGTCAACCATGAAGGAAGCGTTGCTGCAGCTGTTCCCAGTTTTACTGATATCACAGCTGGAGGACTGTATGAAGCTTTTTTAATTTCCTTACCTCAGAAAGATTTTAATTACATGAGAAGGTGTATGGACATAGCTCAATCAGTTGATTCCTGGGATGACGAGTTCATCCCATGTGTAAATGTTGTGCAGTTTGTATGTATAACCCATGAAGTTCAGCAGAAATAGACATGATCATATTGAGATATAACTGACCCTGAGAGCACTTGACTGGCTGGATGCTGAGAGGATGGCTCCCCACGTGCGGGTGTGTCGAACTAGGGGAACTGGAGAATGTCTGAAAATGCGGACGCTTCTATTTCAGACTGAGATAAGGATGCATCATATAATGTTTTGCCTAGAGAGCAATGAAGGCTGAATTTGATAGATATTTGATCAACTAGACAGCCTGCGCTTATGTGGGTCAGGTTTGAGGGGATTGAATGGTCTACTTCTGTTCTTATTTGTTTTGCATCATGTAACAAATAGGAGGTGATTTGGTGCAAGGCCAATCACTTTTAATGTAAGGGTGCTCCCATTTTAGATTGAGATGAGGATGCTCCTTTGTCCTGAGGGATGTGCTAACTGTGGCATTCTCATCTGCAGGGAGCAGTGAATATATTCAAGGCTGAGCTCAGTAGCTCCTTGATGTTCAAGCAATCCCTCGTTTTTTGGGGAGCAGAGATGGACAGGGAGTTCAGCCACAGTCAGATTAGCTCTGATCTGTCTGAATGGTGTAGCAGGGACCGAATGGCCAACTGGTACTCCTACCTCCCGTGTAATGTCACACATCATGTCTCTCAGTGAATTCCTCAAGGCTATTACTGAAGCACAGGAACACACCATTCAGCCCCTCAAAGAGTTGCATAGAAACTTGCATTCAGCACTTACAGCTTACTGCACATTGTACCAAGGAGGTGATGCAACTCTTTTGAACAGCTATAGAGAAAAGAGAGAAGAAAGAACAAAGAACAGCACAGCACAGAAAAAGGCCTTTCGTCCCACTAAGACTGTGCTCACACTTGATGCCTTTCCAAATGAAAAACCTTTTATCTTTTCATGGTCCATATCCCTTGATTCCCTACCTATTCAAGAAGTTGCTATTGTATCTACCTCCAACATTACCTGAGGAAGCACATTCCAGGCACTTATCAACATCTGTGTAAAAAAGCTGTCTTACATCTCCTTTAAACTTTCCAATCTTACCTTAAAACTATATCCCCTTGTAATTAAGATTAGTATCCTGGGAAAAAGCCTCTGACTATCCATTCTGTTCATGCCTCTCAGAATTTTTTCAACTTCTTTCAAGTCACCCCCTCATTCATTAGTGTTCAATTGAAAGCACCAGTTTGTCTAATCTCTCCTCATTGCCAATACCTTCCAAACCAGCCAACATCCTGGGAAACCAAAGCCTCCACATCTTTTTCGTAGTGTGGTGATCAGAACTATACGTAACATTCACACAACGTGCACAAGACTCGACAGGCCTCTTTGTATTGTTGATTCCATAATTCTCAGCCCTGAATTGGATGGTCTGTTTGGTGATTCTAGTGGACAACAAAGAGGCAGAGACATTTGTCAGAGTCTGGAATCATGATGTCAGATTTGGAAAGGATGGTAGATATCGTTCCCCAACAGGGTATGAATGAACCGGAATTTCTACAACAATGGGTTGTTGCTATTACTGACAGCAATTGAATTCAAATACGACCAGCTGTTCTGAGAGGGGGTGGGGTGGTCAGGAGGTGGTGAAGTGGGTGTATTTGAACACACAGTAAAAACCTGGGGCTCTGCTTGCAAGTGTGATATTATCAAAATCCCACTGACTCTCCTGAAGTCAGCACCTTTCAGGGAGAACACTTAATATTTCTGGTCAAATTATTTGTGGCTGGAAGAGAATAAGAGAGTTGAATCTGGATGAAACAAAGGTGCAGATGACGGTTTATCCAGCAGCTCGGCCGAGACAAAATGGGATACATGAGATATTGGTCGTGAACAGGGTTGGTGCTGGAGAGAATATGCAAATAGATATCAGCTTAGAACCGAAGTGCTTGTTGGAGTGAAACGCAGTTTAATTCCACTTCCGATATTGGCATTAAAATTGTTTGGTAAGGAATTGAGTTTGTGGGCAGAATTCATGACAACGGCTTCCTTTTTATCAGTATTTAAATTATGAGGACAGTAAGTTAGTTCAACAAGGTTTATTGATTTCATACTCAGATACAAAGACTTAGCAGGAATAATAGTGAGGAGAGGATAGAAATCAGCTTGAATCAGCAAAGCAGTCTTAAGATCCACCCAATCTTGAGGAAGATTGTAATGACCCGAATATAAACCTCTGTTCAGTATTGTAACATTCCAGTCTATTGTTCTCATATTCTAGTCCATTGTTGGAACATTCCAGTGCATTGTTCTCAGACTCTGATCTCTTCTCTCCCTCACTCTTAAATTGTTGATCTGGTTAGTGCTGAAGATGAAGTTCCTACTGATACTATGTGGTAACATTGTAAGAGCCCCTCATTAATAGGAAGTAAACCTGTTAGTGAAATAATTTGATGCATGGAGACTGACATTAACTACAATCACTGAACGAGCAGGTTCACTTAACCCCATTCAAACCAATTTGCTTTATACCGTGGTAAATTAATACATTTATTCAGTCTGGATGTGATGTCTGAGTGTTTCTGAGGAATGGACACAACAGTAAAGTGATTATTCTTAACAATTTAATGCTCCATAGACATGGAAGTGTGGTCAGAGGACTGAACAGTTTTCAATTACCATGACTTTACATAAAAGAAGAGAAAAACCGTGTAATAAAGAACAGCCAATATAATATAATTAAAATGATGAGGATACTTCCAGAGACTACCATTTGGGGAGAATAATGTGGTCCTCAGAAACATTGGATTCACAAGAAGCAACCAGAATAGAGCTGCAAATGGAAAACACATGTATAGACAACAAAAGTCTATACTATTAAGCTAGTATCAAAGCAGATCAATGAATATGGTGCTGTAGATTTTCTCAACTAAAATACAATCAAGGGTTATTTAATAGACAATTTCAGAAAGCTGAGTTAGAAGAAGAGGAGTTGCTGTGGTTTTGTTCGCCAAGCTGGAAGTTTTTGTTGCAAACGTTTCGTCCCCTGTCTAGGTGACATCCTCAGTGCTTGGGAGCCTTCTGTGAAGCGCTTCTGTGGTGTTTCCTCTGGCATTTATAGTGGCCTGTCCCTGCCTCTTCCGGTTGTCAGTTTCAGCTGTCCGCTGTAGTGGTCGGTATATTGGGTCCAGGTCTATGTGTTTGTTGATGGAGTTTGTGGATGAGTGCCATGCTTCTTGGAATTCCATGGCTGTTCTTTGTTTCGCTTGCCCTATAATGGTAGTGTTGTCCCAGTCAAATTCATGTTGCTTGTCGTCTGCGTGTGTGGCTACTAGGGATAGCTGGTCGAGTCGTTTCGTGGCTAGTTGATGTTCGTGGATGCGGATCGTTAGCTGTCTTCCTGTTTGTCCGATATACTGTTTTGTGCAGTCCTTGCATGGTATTTTGTACACTACATTAGTTTTGCTCATGCTGGGTATCGGGTCCTTCGTTTTGGTGAGTTGTTGTCTGAGAGTGGCTGTTGGTTTGTGTGCTGTTATAAGTCCTAGTGGTCGCAGTCGTCTGGCAGTCCACCTTCCAGCTTTTCGTCCTAAAGTCTCTCATCACTATCCAGTCTCCAGCTTCTAGATCGTGCAGCTTCCCTTCTGCTAAGTGGGGTAGCGCTGCTTTCACTTGATTCTGTATTTGAGACAAAAGTGCAGAGAGTTTTAAACAGTAACACAACATCTCATCCTCACAGCGGCCTGTTATCTGTCTTCCCTTAGGACTTGGGTCAACTCCTTTGTTGGGCGGCCCATCGAACAAAATCTCAAAAGGGTTAAGATTAGCTCTTTCTCTCCTCTTAGATCTCATATACATTGGCACAATCGGAAGTGCCTTTGTCCATGTCACCCCGAGGTCCTCACAACATTTTGTCAATTTATTTTTTAGGGTAGCATTTTCTCTTTCCACTGTCCCACCGTTCACTGGGTGATAGGCACTGTGTAGTCTCAGTGCCTATCACAAATGGTGTCCCGTTGTCACTACTGCTCCTTTCAGGGATGCCCCATCTCGGAATTATCTCAGTTATCAAAGCCTTGGCTACTGCACTGGCATCCTGTTTAGACGTCGGGAACGCTTCCAGCCATTTGGAAAACATATCAACTATTACCAGACAATACATTTTCCCTTCACATTTTCCCTTCAATGAAATCCATCTGTAAATGTTCAAAGGGTTTTGGGGTTTGGGGTGTGCTGCGTGACTCATCTGTATTCCCCTCCCCACATTATTAGCAGCACAGGTAACACAATGCTCACAAACGTTCTGGGAGTAATGAGTCAATCCCTTACTGGACCAGTGTGCCAAAATACTGTCGAACGTCCTCCCTTTTGACAAATGCTCCTTACCGTGTGTCAGTTTGGCACACAGTGGAAATAATGATCGTGGTAGACAGGGTTTACCATTGAGGCCACAGCATACTCCTTCCCTCACACTGCATCCTGCTTTCGTCCACTCACGCATTTATTCTGGTGTGGCTTGTGACTGTAACTCCCGTACATCTGCAGTAGGGATACAATTTTTTGTCATACACATGTCAATCTGCTCAGTTTGGCGGCTGCTGCGCTGCCATTCTTGCTGCTGAGTCTGCCCTTGCATTGCCTTGGGAAATAAGATCATTATTTTTTATGTGGGCTTCACACTTACACACAACGATTGATTTAAGCAACAGGACCACTTCCAGGAGGTCAGAAACCAGATAGCGGTGTGTGATGGGCTTTCTGGCGGAGGTCAAGAAGCCCCTGTGTTTCCACAGGGTTCCAAAATCATGTACAACCCCTAAGGCATATCTGCTATGCGTGTAAATAATCACTATCTTTTGCTAAGCCAATTTACAGGCCTCAGTCAAGGCAATCAGCTCCGCCACTGGTGCTGACAGATGAAAAGAGAGTGATCCTACTTTGACTACCTCATAGCTAGTGACTACAGCATACCCAACACAATTCTGGCTTGTCTCCTTGCTCCTGAATGCTGACCTATCACCCCAAAAACGCTCCATATCTGGATTCTGAAATGGTGAATCCTGCAAATCTGGTCTCGGCCTGCAAATTTCATTAGTTACAGCAACACAGTCGTGTGGGTCTCCATCTCCTTCTGTGGGGAGAAGGCTAGCAGGGTTGAGGCCGTTACATCGCTTTATTGTAATTTAGACATCTCCAATAACACAGTGCTATATCTGAGCCAACGTGCTGCTGACACGTGTGGTGTCCTTTTCTCGGAAAGTAGTAAGGATACTGCATGTGGGACCAGAAGGGTTGATTCACCATAGCCGACTATATCCCTGGATGCTACAGCAGCCTTTTCAGCTGCAGCCACAGCTCACGGGCATTTAGGCAATCCTGTTGCTACGGGGTCTAATTGAGCTGAAAAATATGCTACCGGCCTCAATCTTCCCCCATGATCCTGCAACAGCACAGATGTCATGCAGCCACGATTGTCATCTACCGTTTGTACAAAAAGCTTGTTTGGGTAAGCAATTTTTCAGCTTGTTGTTCAATCAAATTCAGCTTTCCCGTGTCCCAGGTAATACATGTGTCTTTTACCTTTTTCACTATTTCGTCCTTCATTCCATTGATGAAGCTGTTCCTCAGGTGTGCCTCATACGGTGTGATTTCTGCCGCCGTTATGTCTTCTGTTGGTCTCAGTGCACTATGGGTGTTATGGACATCAGTGAGGTGCGTAACGTACTGGGACACTGAATCACCTTCCCGCTGTTTTCACATTGCTGTTTTGGTCATGTCCATTCGTACTGGGAATGCCTTCCTACAGGCGGTTACCAGCGCTGCAACAAAAGCATTAAAGTCTCCCCTCTCTTCCACTTGAGGGTTGGCTGCTCTGGCATGATGTTTGCAGCTGGCCAGGTATACTTGATTTTCGTGACATTGGCACTGAGTTTTCATCCCAGGGGACGTCTCATATCATGTGACGTGAGACAAATCTCAGTACAGAACTTTGTCACTTCTTATTAGCTCCAACCTCGCGTGGGTCAGGCAACTGCCCAAAAGCACTTTCCAGATCCTTCATAGTCCATGGTCGGTGGGCCAACACTGGGCGCCCTTCTGGGCTTGCAGAACGACCTGGTTAGATGACCGTATGCCAGTACCCTCACCGTGTGACTCATCATCCGTCGGGGGGTGATCACGGACAGACCTTGAATGCCTTTCCATCTTGGAATGGTCGTCCTTCTTTTGGCCTTCTTGCTTCGGTCGTTGCGGGTATGGCATGCTATCGGTGATCCAGCAGGTGGGGACCGCTGCCGTGGAACTTTCACCAGGCGGATCGTGTAGGGGGGCTGCAGGTCTCGGAGGGCAGTCATCAAGGTCAGGGTCTGAAACAGACTTAAGCCACTGTACAGCTTCGTTAGGTTGTTTTCCGCATGTGCACTGGTGGTTGTACGTGTATTTGATCTATCGTTTACTTGTGATTTCCTTTCTCTGATGTCAGCCTCAGCCTTCCACATGCCATAAGCACTCCAATTCACAGGTTCTATTTTCCCCTTCCCTTTCTCCTTCTCTCTCTCCTCCAAACTCAACCTTAATATTTCCAGCTGTCTTTTACTATGACTTCCTCCCTCTGGAAAACCACATTCTTTAATCCACAATTCTAACTGTTTTGCACATTCTGGGCCGTAATTATTCAGCATGTATTGTATTTTTGGTTGGCCATTCCAAGTCCTGTGTGGACTCTCCCTTTGTTTGCTCTTGTCAGAGCCCATTTTTAGTGTAACTGGAACAGTGTTCAGCTCTCTCTCTCTCGCTGTACCATTATCTATTCCCTTTTGCCTTGCTTTTACCTCCGGAGGTCCCCTCTCGTATTGGTCACGTCCGCCTCAAGGCCTTGGTTTTCGTAAACCAAGAAAGCACGTATCCGGTACGTCTTGGGCGGGTCCAACTCAGCCAGTGCTGGTTCCAAGTCTAAAACCAGCCTTAACTTTGCTGTCTCCTAAACACTCTTCAGACAGCAATCCCCTTCTCTTGGGGTTTTAGTCTAATACCACGCGAGAGTTCACTGAACCCTTTTCTTACTGTATTTATTCTCTTAGAATGAGTCTCTATGTAGGATTACGTAAACCACGACACTTATCGGACCTTATTTGATTTGAAACCCCGGCGCGAGGGCAATCCACAGATTTCCAGTCCTCTCACGCAAAAGGGCCAATTCAGCGCTCGAGATGAAGTGAAAGACCTTCAAGACACTGACGGCTGCGCCTCCTGGGAATCTTCAGAATTTCACCCAGTCGCGGGGTCCCGGGACGAGCCCCAAGTTTAAGTGGAAATTAAATCGACTTGACTCAATAATTAGCAAGAGCAAAGCAAGGGTTTTTAGTAAAAATTTTGCAAGATTGACCCATTACACTAAGTCAGATGCCTCAATGTAATAAGTACTGAAACGTTTACACAGACGCTTGCCTTATAGCGTTCCTTATCACACTCTGAAGGGCAGAGACTGGGGAAACTCAATTGTTATCCTCTCATCGCCTGGTGCTAGACATAACAGTTACTCAGCTTTCGCTGCGTTCGACTATCACAAGATCGAGTTGAATGCTCACAGAATTCAGAGATAAGCTAACTGCAGACCTTCATCAAAGTCATCGTTTACAAAGCTCAGCACAGCATTGATTTAAACAAAGCATTCTCTTTAAACTTTGCATTAAATGGATAATTAATTTCACACTAAATGGACAATTTTATATTACAGTCACAGTGTGTTCAGAGACAGTCAGAGGGTGTCACAATGTGTCTCAGAGAGAGACACAGTGAGTCAGAGTGTCATAGCATGTCTCGGAGTGTCAGACAGTGTCAAGGTGTTTCACAGTGTGTCTTAGAGACGGTCTCAGTGTCTCTCTGTGTGTCTCAGAGAGTGGCTCAGTGTATCTCAGAGAGTGTCGCAGCGTCTTAGAGAGAGGCAGGGAATGTCACAGCGTGCCATAGAGTTTCGCAGTGTGTCTCAGAAAGTATCTGTGTGTCTCAGAGTGTCAGTTTCTCAGAGTGAGGCAGGAAGTGTCACAGTGTGTCAGAGGGTGACAAAGTATGTCAGAGAGTGTCACAGTGTGTCTCGGAGAGTGACAGAGAGAGTCACAGTGTGTTTAGAGAGTGGCACAGTATGTCTCAAAGAGTGTCAGAGAGTGTCAGAGAGAGTCATAGAGTGTCACAGTGTGTTTGAGAGAGTGTCAGAGAGAGTCAGAGAGTGCCACAGAGAGTTTCAGAGAGTGTCAGAGAGAGTCACAGTCTGTCTCAGAGAGTGTCAAAGAGGGTCAGAGTGTGTCACAGTGAGTCTTGGGGAGTGTCAGAGAGAGTCAGGGAGTGTCATAGGGTGTCGGTCTGTCAGAGAGTGTCACAGTAGTCTCAGAGAGCATCAGAGATTATCACAGTGTCTTAGAGAGGGACACAGTAGTCTCAGAGAGTGTTAGAAATTGTCAGAGTGTGTCAGACATTGTCACAGTGTGTCAGAGAGAGAGTCAGAGTGTCACAGTGTGTCAGAGAGTGTCACAGTGTGTCTCAGAGAGTGTCAGAAAGTGTCGCAATGTCTCAGAGAGTGTCACAGTGTGTCAGAGTTTGCTGCAGTGTGTCAGAGCGAGAGAGTCAGAGAGTGTTACAGTGTGTCTCAGAGAGAGTCAGAGAGTGTCACAGAGTGCTTCAGACAGAGTCAAAAAAGTGTCACAGTATGTCACAGTCTGTCAGAGAGTGTCACAGTGTGTAAGTGAATGGCACAATATGTCTCAGAGAGAGTCAGAAAGTGTCACAGTGGGTCTCAGAGAGTTTCAGAGAGAGTCAAAAAGTGTCACTGTGTGTCACAGTCTGTCAGAGAGTGTCACAGCGTGTTTCAAAGAGTGTCACAGTGTGTCTCAGAGAGTGTCACAGTGTATCAGAACATGTCAGAGAGTGTCACAATCTCTCACCGAAAGTGAGAGATTGTCAGAGAGTGTCAAAGTGTGTCTCAGAGAGTGTCACAGTGTGTTTCAGAGAGACAGAGAGTGAACCACGACTCTTACCCGACCTTATTTGATTTGAAACCCCGGCGCTAGGGCAATCCACAGTTTTTCCAGTCCTCTCACGCAAAAGGTCCAATTCAGCAATCGAGATGAAGTGAAAGACTGTGTGTGTGAGAGAGAAAAAGAAAGAGTGTGAGAGAGACAGACAGACAAACAAAGACCATGTCTGTGCGTGACAGAGAGAAAGACCGTGTGTGTGTGTGTGTGTGTGTGTGTGTGTGTGTGTGTGCGTGTGTGTGAGTGTGTGTGTGAGAGAGAGAGAGAGAGAGAGAAAGAGAGAGAGAGACTGTGTGTGTTTGTGTGTGCGTGTGTGTGTGTCAGGGGGGCGGGGGAGTGTGGGGGTGTGGTGGTGTGAGGATGCTGTCATTTTAAAAAGCTGAAAATGTGTTGCTGGAAAAGTGCAGCAGGTCAGGCAACATCCAAGGAGCAGGAGAATCGACGATTCGGGCGTGAGCCCTTCTTCAGGAATGGCGTAAGTCTCTATGAATATTGCTTAATTGGAGACAACTCCCCCACTCAATTTAATCAATCCCTAAAATTTGACACACAGTTTAAGTATGTGGTCGCTGAACTCTGACTCACTAATTGATCCTTATTTAATTGCAGTGGTCCTCTCAGCTCATGCCCCAACACTCATTCAAATGGACTGAATGTGATAGGTTCATGTAGTGCATCCCGACTCTGGTAAGATGTACAAATGGATTACCTTTATCCAGTCGTTTGGATTGTCTTGACGATAAGCCCTCAATATGGTCTTCTCTAAGCTCATTAATGGTGTTTGAAGTTTGATCCCACCTTTCTAACACTCCCTTGCCATAATTGTTGGTAAGCAGTGGGTAAGCTTCCCATAACTTCCATGCATAAATTTGATGTAAAATTTGACCCTTTTATTGTATCTCTGTGGGTGGTCATTTTCGAGTTAAACATTGGGGTAACTCTTCTACAATCCTTCTAGCAGTGGTATTGCACAAATAGAATGGCCTCTGGATAACGAATGGACTGATCTATTATAGTTAACAAGTACTGATTCCGACTTTTTGTTTTGTGTAGGTGTCCTACTCAATCAAGTAAGACCCTTGTAAAAGGCTCCTCAAATGCAGGGATGGGTATTCAAGATGCTGGTTTTATTATTGCCGTAGGTATTCCGGTTACATGACATGTATGACAGTTCTGGCAATTTTCATCTCCATCTTTATGCAGTCAAGGCCAGTAAAAATGTTTGTGTATTTTAGCGTGAGTTCTTCTCACTCCCACAATGACCCACAGATGGCTCATGTGCTACCTGCCACACCTCCTTTCTATAACTCCCTGGTAATGAATTTCTCCCACTTTCCCATCTGCCTAAATGTCTCATCAAGACATCATTTTAAAGTTAGTAACGTTTGGGAATGCACTCAGATTCTTCTTCTGCGTATGCTTTTCAATGCAATTACTTCAGTTTTTCATCTTCCTGTTGTAACTGAGTTAATTTCTCTGAACTAAAAATATCCATTTGTTTTCCATCTGTTCTTGTTTTGTCTGAGCCACTCAATCAAATATGGTCTCTGATAATTCTGCTCTAACTTGTTTATCTGTACGCTTTGTTTTCTTCTTCTGTGTTAACTGGGGGTTTTGTGACCTCATTATCAATTTGTTAGTGTTCTCCAATTCTTTCATGATACAAATAACAAAGGTGTTCATTGTATTTATTTAGAACATGAGATAATCCATCCACAAGTATGTTGAATTATTGCGCGCTATTAGAATGATGACGAAGTTATTGATTTTCACTGCCCAATTCCAACAGCAGACCTTGTCCCAACAATGGTATTCACTTCTGACTGAGAATTCGGTGTTTTTGTCACTACACTCCATGAAAGGCTTATGCCCGAAACGTTGACTCTTCTCCTTGGGTATGCTGCCTGACCCGCTGTGCTTTTCCAGCACCACATTTTTTGACTCTGATCTGCAGTCCTCTCTTTCTCCTTTTTCCTGGTTTTGTCTGGAATAATCTGAGAGATACAGATGCCCTTGCAAGGAGTTTTGTGGTCTTGGAACATGAAGAGGGAGGAGTGAAAAGACTGTTGTATGGAGACTTGCAGGGGTTGTTTGGTTGAATTGAGAGGTGGGCGAGAGTATCCCACTTGGAACGCTGAGAGTTAGAGATGACATGATAAATTCTTGAATTCTATGTCCTCTCAAATACAGAGTCCCTAAATCATTAACAAGTGTGTCTTGGGCATGTCGACACAATGGAAACATGTGACTTGTGAATTTACTTCCTGCATGGTGAGATTCCTACAGCCAGGCAGCTAGTGATGGACCAAAGGTTCAGCTTCAGGAATGCTGAAGAATGGTATGACGGCCCTGAACATCGACTATACATGGAGAGAGTCCCTATTGGCTGAGACAAATTAATGGGAGATTTCCATTGGTTTGACGTGAGCTATCAGGATGACCAGCCTTCAGGCTGACACACACACCTTAGATGCTAAATCTAAAGGCAATAACTCATAATGACACTCTGTAATTGTCAGTGAGAAATCGGGAGTAAAAGCTGTCTGTTACGAGTTAGTCTCTTCGTCAAGCAGGAAAATTACATTGCATGGAAGCATACAATCTGAAAAACATTAGAGCACCTTCCAGCAACTGGAGCATGCTGGTGGCCTCTGACAAAGAAAGTAGTTTCAACGAAATATGATCTGCTTCATATTGCCACAGACACAGAAATGTACATCCACGCATACATACACACACACAGACACAGACACACACATACACTTACACCGACACAGAGACAGACACATAGCCATGGATATGCATAGACACAGACACATAGACACACACACAGACACACACACAGACACACACAGACACAGACACACACACACAGATACACGCACACACGCACAAATACACATGCGCGCACACACACAGAAATACAGACACACCCACAAGCAATCACGGAACAAAATGACATCTTGTGTTAAGAATGAACAAAGCTGCACTTCAACCATCACATCTTGACTCTTGGGAGGAGCTGTGTCGTTGAAATTTGAGAAGTTACGTTTCCACATTATTTTTCGGGTGGGGTGATGAGTGATATTTTGAGGTAAATGGGAAAGCAGAAATAATATCCACGGTTTCCTCAGGGCAATATCCTCTTAAACATTGAAGATAAGAGCAGGAGGAGAAAATTTAGCCCTTTGAGCCTGCTCCATCATTCATCATGATCATGGTTCATTATCCAGCACAATAGCCTCGTCCTGTTAACTCCCCATTACCTTTGATCCTATTTGCCTTAAAGCTACATCTAGCCGCGTCTTCAATACATTCAATGCTTTGGCATCAACTAATTCCTGTGGTAATGAATTCCACAGGCTCATCACTCTTTGGGTGAAGAAATGTCTCCTCATCTCAACCATGCATGATCCACCCCGAATCTTCAGTCTGTGCCCCCTGATTCTGGACACCCCTACCATCAGGAGCATCCTCCCTGTATCTACCCTCTCTCGTCCTGTTAGAATGAGATCCCCTCCCATTCGTTTAAACTCCAGCAAAAACAATCCTAACCTAGACAACTTGTCCTCATACGTTAGTTCCACCATCATCGGAATTAGTCAGGTACACCTGCGCTGCACTCCCTCCAGAGCAAGAACAGAGCTGAAAAATGTGTTGCTGGAAAAGCGCAGCAGGTCATGCAGCATCCAAGGAGCAGGAGAATCGACTTTCTGGCACAAGCCCTTCTTCAGTCACATGCTTCCTGAAGAAGGGCTTATGCTCGAAACGTCGATTATTCTGCTCCTTGGATGCTGCCTGACCTGCTGCGCTTTTCCAGCAACATATTTTTCAGCTCTGATCTCCAGCATCTGCAGTCTTCACTTTCTTCCAGAGCAAGAGCATCGTTCCTCAGAAAAGGAGACCAAAACTGCACACAGTGTTTGTGGTGTGGTCTCACCAAAGCCCTGTATAACTGCAACAACACATCCCTTCTCCTGTACTTGAAACATCTCACAATGAAGGTCAATATGCGTTTGCCTTCTTTACTGCCTGCTGCACCTGCATGCTTACACTCAGCGACTGGTGCACAAGGACATGTAGGCCCTGCAGCAAACTCCCCTCTCCCAATTCACAGCCAGTCAGGTAATAATCCACCACCTTGCTTTTGTTTCCAAAGTGAATAACCTGCCATTTATCCAAAATAAACTGCATCTGCCATTGATTGGCCCGCTCACCCAATCTGTCCAGATCATGTCATAGGTTCTCTGCATCCTCGTCACAGTTCACTCTCCCACCCAACTTCACTCGTTACTGTCTGCCAATTTGAACATAGAACATAGAACATAGAACAATACAGCACAGAACAGGCCCTTCGGCCCACGATGTTGTGCCGAACATTTGTCCTAGCTTAAGCACTCATCCATGTACCTATCCAATTGTCGCTTAAAGGTCACCAAAGATTCTGACTCTACCACTTCCACAGGCAGCGCATTCCATGCCCCCACCACTCTCTGGGTAAAGAACCCACCCCTGACATCTCCCCTATACCTTCCACCCTTCATCTTAAATTTATGTCCCCTTGTAACACTCTCTTGTACCCGGGGAAAAAAGTTTCTGACTGTCTACTCTATCTATTCCTCTGATCATCTTATACACCTCTATCAAATCACCCCTCATCCTTCGCCGTTCCAATGAGAAGAGGCCGGGCACTCTCAACCTATCCTCGTACGACCTATTCTCCATTCCAGGCAACATCCTGGTAAATCTTCTCTGCACCTTCTCCAAAGCTTCCACATCTTTCCTGAAATGAGGCGACCAGAACTGCACACAGTACTCCAAATGTGGCCTAACCAAAGTCCTGTACAGTTGCAACATCACTTCACGACTCTTGAATTCAATCCCTCTGCTAATGAACGCTAATACACCATAGGCCTTCTTACAAGCTCTATCCACCTTAGTGGCAACTTTCAAAGACCTATGAACATAGACCCCAAGATCCCTCTGTTCCTCCACCACACTAAGAACCCTACCGTTAACCCTGTATTCCGCATTCTTATTTGTCTTTCCAAAATGGACAACCTCACACTTGGCAGGGTTGAGCTCCATCTGCCACTCCTCAGCCCAGCTCTGCATCATATCCAAGTCCCTTTGCAACCGACAAGAGCCCTCCTCACTATCCACAACTCCACCAATCTTCGTATCATCTGCAAATTTACTGACCCACCCTTCGACTCCCTCATCCAAGTCATTAATAAAACTTACGAACAGCAGAGGACCCAGAACTGATCCCTGCGGAACTCCACTTGTAACTGGGCTCCAGGCTGAATATTTACCATCTACCACCACTCTCTGACTTCCACCGGTTAGCCAGTTTTGTATCCACTTGGCCAAATTTCCCTCTATCCCATGCCTCCCATTCCACATAAGCCTACTATGGGGAACCTTATCAAATACCTTACTAAAATCCATGTATACTACATCCACTGCTCTACCCTCATCCACATGCTTGGTCACCTCATCAAAGAATTCAATCAGACTTGTAAGGCAAGACCGACCCTTCACAAATCTGTGCTGGCTGTCCCTAATCAAGCAGTGCCTTTCGAGATAATCATAAATCCTATCCCTCAGTACCCTTTCCATTACTTTGCCTACCACCGAAGTAAGACTAACTGGCCTGTAATTCCCGGGGTTATCCCTATTCCCTTTTTTGAACAGGGGTACAACATTCGCCACTCTCCAGTCCCCTGGTACCACCCCCGTTGTCAGTGAAGATGAAAAGATCATTGCCAACGGTACAGCAATTTCCTCTCTTGTTTCCCACATAATCCTAGGATATATTCCATCAGGCCCGGGGGACTTGTCTATCCTCAAGTTGTTCAGGACTCCTTTAGACCTACTCAGTTTCCTCTCTGCCAATCAGTTTTCTATTTATCTCTGTACACTTACCCCAGTCGCATGTGCTTTAATACTGCACAGTGATCTCTTAAATGGGCATTGTCAAACACTTCCTGCAAGTACAAATATACCATATTGACTAATTCAGCTTTGTCAACTATGATTGTTACATTTTCACAGAATTCTAATAGATTTTATAAGCATGATTTCCTCTCCATAAATCCATGCTGATTCTGTTTGATCCTGGCACGGCTTTCTCAATGCTCTGCCATAAAGTACTTGATAAAGGATTCCTGAATTTTTCCCACTAACCGATCTGAATCTTACTTGTCTATAATTGCCTGGTTTCTCTGTACCTCTCTTCCTGAGTGTTGGAGTGGCAGTAGCTGCCCTCCAATCTGCAGGGACTGTACCAAAATCTAAAGAATCCTGACAAGCAAAGCATCCACTATTTATAGAACCACTTCCTTAAGTACCCTGGGATGTAGATTTATCAGGCCCTGAGGATTTTTCGGGTTAAATCTCTCAATTACCCAGCACCATTTCTCGACTAATATTGACCTCCCTCAGTTCTTCCCCCTCACTAAATTTTGCATTCCCCAGGGTTTCTTGTGCTTGATTTGTATCTTCGAGTCAGAGAGTCCTACAGCACAGAGACAGGTCTTTTAGCCCCAACTGGTCTATACTGACCAAAATGTCCACCCATACTAACCCCATTTCCCTGCATTTAGTCCACATCCTTCTAACCCTTTCCTATCTATATATTTGTCAAAATGCCTTTAAATGTTGTAAACGTATCCACCTGAACCACTTCCGCCGGCTGCTCCTTTTGTATACGTACCAGCCTCTGTGTAAAAAAAAATGCCCCTCATGTTGCCTTTTATACTTTTCCCCTCTAACCTTAAACTAATGACATGAAATCCTCGATTCCTTGATCCTGGCAAAAATGGCTGGGTGCATGTCTCTCATGATTTTGAACACTTCTCTAAGATCCCCTCTCAGCCTTCTAGACTGCCGAGAAAAGAAGTTCTAGCTTGTTCAGCCTCTCCTTATAACTCAGACCACTGAGTCCTCATAACATCCTTATAAATTTCTTCTGCATTCTTTCCAGTTTAATGACATCCTTCCTTAGACAAGGTGACCAAAACTGAACACATGCTCCAACTGAAGCCTCACTAACCTCCTGTACAACTGTCCTTTTTTTGTGAAGACAGAACTAAAGTATGTTTCGTTGTCCTTTGTTATACATTTCCCCATTTCCATCTGTAGAGACCTACATTTGTCTTCACCAATCTCTTTCTCTTCACGTACTGTAGAACCTTGTAGCCTCAGTTTTCATGTTCTCTGCAAGCTTACTTCATTTTTTACTGTGTTTACCCCATCTTAATCAATCTCTTGGTCCTTCTTTGCTGAATTCGAAACTGCTCTCAAACATCAGACATATTATTTTTCTTGGCCAATCTCTATGCTTCTTCGTTCAATTGGATACTATCTAATTTCCTTCATAAGCCATGGATTGGTCCCCTTACCTATTATGCTTTTGTACCAGACAGGAATAAATAGTTGTTGCAGTTCCCCCATGATTTCCTTGAATATTTGCCAATGCCTATCTACTGTCACACCTTTAAGCAACTTCCACTATTCTATCAACGCCAAATCATGCCTTACATATCTTCATAGTTTCCTTTATTAAAATTCAGCTGGTTCTCCAAATCAGCTGGTTCACTCTCCATCTTGATAAAAAAAGTGTATCTTGTCATGGTCACTCATCCCCAAGGAGTCTCACGCAGCTGGATTGGCAATGATTCCCTTCTCATTGCACAGTACCCAGTCTAAGATGGCATGCTCTTAGTTGGTTCATCCACATGTTTGTTAAGAAAGCCATCCCATATGTACTCAAGGAAATCCCCCTCTTTGACATTGCGGCTAATTTGATTTGTCCAATCTCGGTGCAGATTAAGATCACCCATGATCACCGATGTCTCCATAATCACATGCTTGGTTAATTTCCTGTTTCATACTATTCCACCATGACCACTGCAGTCCGGTGGTCTTTGTATAACACCCACTAATGATTTTTGTCCCTTGGTATTTAGTGGGCGGCCCGGTGGCACAGTGGTTAGCACTGCTGCCTCACAGCGCCAGAGACCCGAGTTCAATTCCCGCCTCAGGCGACTGACTGTCTGGAGTTTGCACATTCTCCCCGTGTCTGCGTGGGTTTCCTCCGGGTGCTCCGGTTTCCTCCCAAAGTCGAAAAATGTTCAGGTCAGGTGAATTGGCCATGCTAAATTGCCCGTAGTGTTAGGTGCAGTGATAAATGTAGGGGAATGGGTCTGGGTGGGTTGCGCTTCGGCATGTCGGTGTGGACTTGTTGGGCCGAAGGGCCTGTTTCCACACTGTAAAGTAATCTAATCTAATCTATAATCTCCACCCACACAGATTCCACATTGTCGAAGCTAATGTCCTAAAGAGAGGTGAACAAAAGTACGCGACCAGGAATTGAGATATTTTTGCTCAAATATTGGTTTGATGCTAATTAGACTTTCAATGAGTTGCTTCGTAAAATCTGGGACCGCCAGCAGAAGGTGATTAGCTAGAACATTTGTGGAATTGCTTTCTCAAAAGATGAACGTCAGATACACTTCGTTGAGATTTTCACAGTAGATGCAATGACAGTGCGTCTCCAGCAGGTGGAAGTGAGGGCTGATATTAGATCCTTCAACCAACACCTTCACTCAAAAAAAGTTAAGGCACAAAAAAGGTTGACTGACGCTACTTAGTTGAACATCATTTATTGAAAAAATGGTGGCGTCTTTAAAAAAAGATGTTACAGCAGAACAATGAGAAAGGCTTTACAAAATGGACATCTTGCCTGATAAAAGTATTGGAATTCTTTGAGAAAATGGAGGAAACCGTGATTGTAATATGTTTTGATTTTCTGAAGTTGTTTGATAGCACCCATGCATAAGATTACTGAATAAGATAGGAGCCTTGGCTTTGGAGGAATGCATTAAAATGGAGAGAGGATTTTTGAAATCACAATCAGAAAAGTTGAATTAAGAATTTTATTTTACAGGATGTCAAACTGTGGAGTACCACATAAATCAGTTCTGGGGACACAAAAATCTACAAAATATTTTGATGACTTAGATGAGGCAAGTTTGCGAATGACTCAAAAATTGGAGCGGAGGCAAGTGGTGAGTATGACACAAAAGATGCTTGCAGAGGGATACAGATAGGACAAGGGAGCGAACAAGGAGCCTTGCATAATAATATAGTGTGGATGAAATAAATGAGAACAGACATAAACAGTGAAGTTTTGCATTTTAACAGGCAAGATAGAGATTGAATTCAGAAATCTACAGGGAGTCTGCATCTCCGAACCACAAAATGTTAGCTTTTAATTTCAACTGTCAGTACAATGGCAAATGGCATGCTGGGGTTTGTTTAAAAACTAATGGAATATTGAGATTAGGGACAGTTAGACAGAGCAGTGAATGTGTGGCTGAGGAGCTACTGCAGGGATTAGAACTCCCATTTTTCAATCATTGGGATCTCTTCAGGAATAGAAATGACCTGTATAAGAGGGACCTGACTTGGAAGGGGACCGATATTTTTGTGGGGAAATTTGCTAGCAGTATGATGAAGGTTTTAAACTAGTAAGGGGGATGATGGGAACCAACAAGATACTGAGAAAAAAGACATTTTTGAGGTGAGATGCGGTGAGCAATTCTAGGAATCAAGGCAGACAACAGTTTGGCAAGAGCGAAGTAAGACTTTTAAACTGCATTTACTTCGATGCAAGAGGCCTGACATGTGAGACAGATGAACATAGGGCATAAATGGGAATGTGGGACAAGGATATTATTACCATTACAGAAATGTGGCACAGGAATGCACAGGACTGGCAGCTTAATGTTTCAGGATGTAGATGCTATAGAATGTATAGAGAGAGGAGCAACAGAGGAGGTGGAGTGGTGTTTTTGGTTAGACCGAATATTATAGCTGGAAGTAGAGAGGATATTTCCTGGAGACTGCCCAGTGAAGTGATATGGATGAAACTTAACAATAAGAAAGAGGTGTTCACCTTGCTGAGATTGTAAAATGGGCCTCCGAATCGTCAGTGGGAAATTCACAAGCGAATATGAAAGGAGGTCTCTGCTATCTGTCAGAAAAAAAGGATGATCGTAGGGAATTTTAACTTTCCAAACAAAGTTTGGATAGTGTTAAAAATTTCGAATGTGGCGAAATTGGCTAAGTATGTACAAGAAAGATTTGTTATTCAATTTGTGGATGCACCTACTAGAGAGTTCGCAATACTTGACCTTCTGTTGGGAACCAAGGCAAGGCAAATGACTGTGGTGTCCATAGGCACGCTTCAGGGAAAGTGATCATAATTCTATTGGTTTAATAATGATGATGAGAAAGGATAGAATTGATTTAAAAATGAATGTTCCAAATTGGAGTGTGGCCAGTTTCGATGGTATCAGACTTTGAGAAGTAGATTGGGGGAGGTTATTCACAGGTAAAGGGACGGTTGACAAGTGTGAGGCCTTCAAAAATGAGACAATGGGAGCTCAGTGATGGTATGTTCCTGTTTGTGTGAAGGGCAAGGCATGGAAAATGCTCGATGATGGGGGAAATTGCAACTCCAGTCCAGAAAAAGAAGGGGGGATTCATCAGATATAGACAGCTGGGATTGACTGAATCCTGAGAACGGTATAAGGGCAGTCGGAGTATACTTAAACAGGAAATCATGAGGGGAAAAGGAGGACATTAAATTGCTTTGGCAAATAGAGTTAAGGAGAATCATAAAAGATTCTAACATTATTTTAAGGTTAAAAGAGTAATTAATACAACCCTTAAAGATCAACATGGCTTTCCATGCATGGAACCACAGGAGATGGCTGAGGCACTAAGCAAATATTTTGCATCAATATTTACAGTAGACAGGAGCATGGAAGATAAGAAACTTGGAAAATAAAGCATGTGATCTTAAAATGAGTTCATCTTACAGAAGATGAGGTGTTGGAGGTCTTAATTAGAAAAATGGAAATAAATCCTGGAGACCTGATTAGGTATTTCTCAGAACTTTGTGGGAAGCTAGGCAAGAGATTCGTGGACCCCTTGCTGAGATATTTGTACCGTTGATAATCATAGATGAGATGCCAGAAGACTGGAGAGTGACTAATGTGGCAGCATTATTGAAGAAGGTTGAATGGAAAAGCCAGGGAACCATTAACTGGTGAGCCTTTCACGCCAAAGATGCTGCCAGACCTTCTGAGCATTTGCAGCAGTTTCTGTTTTTGTTTCTGATACACAGCATCCACAGTTCTTTCAGATTTTATTTCGTAGTCAGAGAGCATGACCTTTTGGATTGAAGACCTGTTAGAACATAACAACATCCGAACATAAGAAATACGATCAGGAGTAGGCCATCTGACCCCATGAGTCTGCTCTGTCTTTCAATAACATCATGGATCATCTTTCAATGGACTGAAACTCCACTTACCCACCCGCTCACTATAACCCTTCATTCCTTTACTGTTCAAAAATCTATCTTCACCTTTAAAACATTCAACAGGTTAGCCTCAGCTGCTTCACTAGGCAGGGTATTCCACAGATTCATAATCCTTTGGATGAAGACGTTCATCCACAATTCAGTCCTAAATCTGTCGACCTTATTTTGAGGTTCTAATTTCACCCACCAGTGGAAACAAGCGCCCTGCTTCTGTCTTATGTATCCATTTATAATTTTACAACCCCCTCCCCCATTCTTCTAAATTCCAATGAGTATAATCCCAGTCTGCTCAATCTCTCCTCATAAGCCAACCCCCTCATTTCCAGAATCAACCCAGTCAACCTCCTCATGAAATCCCACCCCAGTGCCAGCTCATGTAAGGCGATGAAACGTGTACAGAGTACTCCAGGCGTGGCCACACCAGCGCCATATACAGCTGCAGCAGAAAGTCCCAATTTTAAACTCTATCCACTGGCAATGAAGGACATTATTCCATTTGTCTTCCTAATTAGCGACTGTTCTTGCAAACCACACTTTTGTGTTTCATGCACAAGAACACCCAGGTCCCCCTGCACAACAGCATTCTGTAATTTTTCACCATTTTAAAGTAGTCCACTTTGTTATTATTCCCACCAAAATGGATGACTTCACGTTCACTAACATTGTACTCCATCTTTCAGGCCCTTGCCTACTCCCTTAACCTGTCTATATCCTTCTGCACACTTTGCTCTATCACTCATTCAAGTGTCTTCTGCGAACTACAGCACACTACACTTGGGTCTCTAACTCGACGCAATCTATCTGAATTGTGAACAATTGCAGGCCCAACAATTGTAAACAATTGCAGTCTCAGCACGAATCCCTGAGAAACACCACTCGCCACTGATTACCAATCAGAAAAACACCCATTTATCCTCACGTTTTGCATTCTGTTAGTGAATCAATCTTCTGACCATGCTAATACATTGCTCTGACCACTGTGCATCATTATCTTATGCAGCAGCCTTTTGTGCAGCACCTTGCTGAATGCCTTTTGGAAATCCAGATACACCACGTTCACCAGTTCCCCATTGTCTACCACACGCATTATGACCTCAAAGAATTCCAATAAATCAGTTAAATATGACCTGCCTTTCATGATCCCATGCTTTATTAAATAAATGCGAGGTGTTGCATTTTTGTAAGGAAAACCAGGGCAGGACTTATACAATTAATGGCTGGGCCTTGGGCAGTGTGCTGAGCAAAGAAACCAAAGGGTTGTAGTGGTTCTGTTCGCCGAGCTGGAAGTTTTTGTTGCAAACGTTTCGTCTCCCTGGCTAGGCGACATCATCAGTGCTTGGGAGCCTCCTCCGAAGCGCTTCTTTGATGTTTCCTCCGGTGTTTATAGTGGTCTGTCCCTGCCGCTTCCGGTTGTCAGTTTCAGCTGTCCGCTGTAGTGCTTGGTATATTGGGTCCAGGTCGAAGTGTTTGTTGATGGAGTTTGTGGATGAATGCCATGCCTCTAGGAATTCCCTGGCTGTTCTCTGTCTGGCTTGCCCTATGATAGTAGTGTTGTCCCAGTCGAATTCATGTTGCTTATTGTCTGCGTGTGTGGCTACTAAGGATAGCTGGTCGTGTCGTTTCGTGGCTAGTTGATGTTCATGTATGCGGATTGTTAGCTGTCTTCCTGTTTGTCCTATATAGTGTTTAGTGCAGTCCTTGCATGGTATTTTGTACACTACATTCGTCTCGCTCATGTTGGGCATCGGGTCCTTCGTTCTGGTGAGTTGTTGTCTGAGCGTGGCTGTTGGTTTGTGTGCCGTTATGAGTCCTAGGGGTCGCAGTAGTCTGGCTGTCAGTTCCGAGATGCTCCTGATGTATGGTAGTGTGGCTAGTCCTTTTGGTTGTGGTATGTCCTCGTTCCGTGGTCTTTCTCTTAGGCATCTGTTGATGAAGCTGCGCGTGTATCGGTTTTTGGCGAATACCTTGTATAGGTGTTTCTATTCTTCTTTTTGCAGTTCTGGTGTACTGCAGTGTGTTGTGGCCCTTTTGAATAGTGTCCTGATGCAGCTTCGTTTGTGTGTGTTGGGGTGGTTACTTTCATAGTTTAGGACTTGGTCTGAGTGTGTGGCTTTCCATCATCAGAAATATACACATAGACAAAGAAGACACCATGATATCATTCGACGTGACGGCACTGTTCACTTCAATTGACAAAACCCTCGCCAGAGAAACAATAGCCAACCTACTGGACATACAGAACAGAAAAAAGTACGCTGAACCTATCAACAAAGACGGCATACTTAAACTACTGGACTTGTGCCTCACAACACACTTCACATTCAACAACCAGATATACGAACAAATCAACGGAACACCCATGGGATCACCAATCTCGGGACTCATAGCAGAGGCAGTTATGCAAATGTTAGAACAAACAGTCCTACCACAAATTCAACCCAAACTCTGGGTCAGATATGTCGATGACACTTTTGTAATCATTAAAAACACGGAAATAGAAAACACACACCGGATCATCAACGCCACACTCACAGGAATCCGATTCACGAGAGAAGAAGAAAAGGATAGCCAACTCCCATTCCTAGACGTGATGGTATAGAGAACACCGAACGGAGAATTCACTACAAGGGTATACAGGAAAGCCACGCACACAGACCACGTCCTATACTATGAAAGTAACCACCCCAACACACACAAACGAAGCTGCATCAGGACACTATTAAAAAGGGCCACAACACACTGCAGTACACCAGAACTGCAAAAAGAAGAAGAGGAACACCTATGCAAGGTATTCGCCAAAAACGGATACCCGCACAGCTTCATCAACAGATGCCTAAGAGAAAGACCACGGAACGAGGACATACCACAACCAAAAGGATTAGCCACACTACTATACATCAGGAGCATCTCGGAACTGACAGCCAGACTACTGCGACCCCTAGGACTCATAACGGCACACAAACCAACAGCCACGCTCAGACAACAACTCACCAGAACGAAGGACCCGATACCCAACATGAGTAAGACGAATGCAGTGTACAAAATACCATGCAAGGACTGCACTAACCACTATATAGGACAAACAGGAAGACAGCTAACAATCCCCATACATGAACATCAACTAGCCACGAAACGACACGACCAGCTATCCTTAGTAGCCACACACGCAGACAACAAGCAACATGAATTCGACTGGGACAACACTACTACCATAGGGCTAGCCAGACAGAGAACAGCCAGGGAATTCCTAGAGGCATGGCATTCATCCACAAACTCCATCAAAAAACACATCGACCTTGACCCAATATACCAACCACTACAGCAGACAGCTGAAACTGACAACCGGAAGTGGCAGGGACAGACCACTATAAACACCGGAGGAAACATCAAAGAAGCGCTTCGGAGGAGGCTCCCAAGCACTAATGATGTCGCCTAGCCAGGGAGACGAAACGTTTGCAACAAAAACTTCCAGCTCGACGAACAGAACCACAACAACGAGCACCCGAGCTACAAATCTTCGCACAAACTTTGACAACCAAAGGGTGCAGATGCATCAATCTTTGAAAGTGAAGTTGCAGGTAAACGGGCTGGGGAAGAAGGCGTTTGGCATGCTCTCCTTCATTAGTCATAACATTAAGTCAATGAGTCGAGATGTCATGTCTCAGCTGTACAGAACATTTATGAAGCCACATTTAGAATTATTACAGACAAATCTGGCTGCCCATTTCTCTGAAGGATTTTGTGAAACTTGAGGGCATGTAGAAAAGATTTCCAAGAATGATGCTGGAACATAGAACATAAAACATAGAACATAGAACAATACAGCGCAGTACAGGCCCTTCGGCCCTCGATGTTGCGCCGATCCAAGCCCACCTAACCTACACTAGCCCACTATCCTCCATATGCCTATCCAATGCCCGCTTAAATGCCCATAATGAGGGAGAGTCCACCACTGCTACTGGCAGGGCATTCCATGAACTCACGACTCGCTGAGTAAAGAACCTACCCCTAACATCTGTCCTATACCTACCCCCCCCCCCTTAATTTAAAGCTATGCCCTCTTGTAATAGCTGGAACTGGAGTGTTTAAGGTATATGGTGAGGCTGAATACGCTGGGGCTTTTCTTTTCCCTGCAGCGAGAGGTAACGAGGCTGAGGAGTGGTCTGAACAAGACTTATAAAATCATGCAGGGCATAGATATGGTGAATAGCCAAGGCCTTTTTCCTCGAGTGGGAGAGTCCAAAACTAGAGGACAGCTGATTAAGGTGAGAGGAGAAACGTTTGAAAATAACCCGAGGGGGAACATTTTCACGTGTATGTATGGAAAAAGCTGCCACGGTAGTAGTTGAGGCGGGTTCATTTACTGCATTTAAAAGGCACCTGGATGGGTGTATGAACAGGTAACACATAGAAGAAGATTGGCCAAATGTTTGGCAAATGGTATTCAGTCAGATTGGGATATCTGGTCAGTGCAGTTGGACCGAGGGTCTGTTTCTGTGCTGGATATTTGTATGACTATAATGTTTGTTTAAACTGAAAAAAGCTCTATTCTTACCACAGCTAGAATACTGGATTGTACTTGGGACTTATCTGAAAGAAAAGGTACACTGGAATGTGAGACAATCCACACGAGGTTTCGTCGACTGATCCTGAGGATGGACGGACTGTCTTGAGAGTAGAGATTGAGCCGTTTGGGCCTATACTCATTGGAACATAGACGATTCAGTGCTGACATTCTGAAACATCTATTATTTTCAGGAAACTTGATGGAGTAAATGCAGAAATGTTGGTTTCCCTTGTGGGAAGGTTTCGGTCCAGGGAGTAGAATCTTTGAATTTGAGGTCACAAATTTCAGGCAAAACAGAATGTTGTCTCCCAGAATGTAGAGAATCTGTGGAATTCGTTTCCAGAGAAGAACTGTCGAGCTTGGGCCATTCAGTATTTTGAAGGCTGAAATGGGCAGATTTTGATTTGGTAATTGAATCAATGCTTACTGTTAAAACGCTGGAAAGTGGAGGTGAGGATTATCCGTTCAGCTATGATGACATTGTTTGGAAGACCAAACTCCATTGGCTGAACAGACTGCTTCTGGTTTCCTATCATTGACATTTGTTCTAAGTTAGTCTTTTTAAAATTATATAGGGCTCATTTAAATTAACCTCCATTTCATGTTTGAAGCCCAGCAGCTTCAATCCCTCCTCATAATGATAAAAAGACAGGGATCATCTTTCTCCCTGTTTGATGGCATTGCATTCTGCCTCTAATGCAGTGACTACATTTATAGTCATAGAGTCCTCCAGTTCTGTTGAATATTTGTCAAACACAACTATGGCTGTCACAGAAAAAGGTTAAAGAAAGATCAAAACTTCATTTAAACTACAATATCAAACTCACTGTCGGCATGTATTGCATGGAATGCACACATATTGCATATTAAAGCTCTCTCAGCACTCATCCATTAAGCTCTGCAAGGGTTGCTCGTAGATGATTTGCATATGTGTGTGTATGCCTGTGCCTGTAGATGATAATCTACTTGTATAACAAAGTTTCGATGCATAGTGTTGTTCCCTTTTTATTCTGGTATCAAGCGCTTCAAAATCAGGAAGACAGTGGGTAGGAGTTCAAGTCCCTTACACGATTACATCAAATATTTTTCGTGATTGTACAGCTCATGTAATGAACTGGGTAAATCTCCCTCTATATTGCGCTGTCCAACGCAAACATGTCAAATACATTTTGGTTTAGACACAGAGTAGAGCTGCATCCAGGATTCCCTAAAAAATCGCTCCCAGGGTATGTACAACAGAGTCGATACAGAATAAATCACCCTCTACAATATTAAACATTCCATGAGATGTGCAGTAAAGTTTAATTATAGACTAAATATGCATTGCACTGAACCATTAAACATTCCTCAGACAAGAATAATACTGCTGAGTTACAATGAAAACACTAACACAGTAAAGTCTTGCAGTGTCTTTCCTATCAAGCATTTCCAGATCACTCAATACTCAGACAGACTTTTGAGAAAATCTTGCTGTACTGACTCAAATCTCTCTAAAGAAATGGATGAATTTGGCTGAGAAGATATGTTGGTGAGGTGTTGGCTTCATGTTATTAAGGAAAACATTCTCCGATTGTGGAGAGGCAAAAAAAGGCATCAGATATAAAGAAAAAAGGGGGAAAAGCAGCAGGGGAAGAGAGAAAAAGAGAGACAGAAATATTAGCTGTGCCAATGTATCTCTTCATTATAGTTTTTTTGACTAAACATGACAATTGGTATCTCTGTCTTTCAACAATCTTACAAATCATGTATTAAAAATCCTAATATCAATTAGTATTGGAATCCACTGAGTTATTTGCGTTTTTTTCCACAATTTGTGTGCTGTGCTTGTGGGGATATATAAAGTGGGGTTTTGTTATTCTGTAATCTGTTCTGAGAATTCTATTTCTGTGTTTATTTACGTAAGTGCTTAATTGGTTTCTTGGAAGTGATGATGACAGCAAAGACAGATGAACGAGGTTATTTATTGGTAAGTTTCAAATCGAAACAAGTTTATTTTAAGAATGTTGACCGTTTGCAGAAATGAATACAATTTTATGAAGTCGAATTGCAACAGACTTTATTTATTGCTGAAAGATAAACACAATTTAAAACTTTTATTTCAGTTAAAAATTCAGTTCTGAAAATTCTGCAATTAAACTTCATTGTTGAACTGGATCTACGCTGAATGTCCCATTGATTTATATTGTAGTCCGTTTAGACGGTGCAACATTTCTCAAAGTGCGTTTTAGAATATTCACGTGAAATACTTGAAATACATCAGGAACTGCCGCAACAATTACATTTAATTGGTATAGATGTTGCGAGGTTTCGTTATGCGTATTACTTTCTGGTAAGAGTCAGCAATGAGTCCGTACCCGCAATTGCCCATTGAATAGCTTGCTAAAGCCACTTCAGAACACAATCAATTACTTCCCAGTGGGTCTGGAATCTCATGTCGGCTAGACCATGCCTTGTCATTCGTGAACCAGCTGTTTTTGTATTCTTCCATTGACTCGGGTTACATGGTCAGCATTTGGCTTTCTTTCCGATTCCAGGATTTCTTTAAATTCAAATTTCACCCTGGGCAAACGATGAATTTCCAAACCCCTTCCAATCAGCATCAAACTGGAGTTTGGGAACACTGGTCTCGTGATATCACCACTGCGATCCTAATGTTGGGAATGCACAGAAAGCGGTCACAAACAGAACTATAATAAATCTGACACTTTACATCATGAATATTGGAGTGCAATACTGCCAAGAACTCTCTTGCTGTTCACAACAACATCACAGGAGACTTTGCATCCAATCGTGAATCTAAAGTCTGTATCAGACTCAGTCTGAAGAGCCTGACTCACCTTAATTTGCATTTTTTGACTTCTTCAAAATTATGAATTTTGGATTATGAAGAAGTTAGTGACATATCCCAAGAAGGTGGTCATCAACTACCTTTTTGAAGGCCTGCCATCTTGCTCGGCTAATTTTGGTTGATCCTTCTTGAGAAGCTTTATTACAACTAATTGGTTTCTCAGTCGAGACTGTAGTGCTGGAAAAGTACAGCAGGTCACGCAGCATCTGAGGAGCAGGTGAATCGACGTTTTGGGCATAAGGCCATCATTTGGATATCTGATGAGGTTGTTATGCCTGGACTGTTGATTGTCCTGCTCCTCGGATGCTGCCTGACCTGCTGTGCTTTTCCAGCACTACACTCTCAACTTTGATCTCCAGCATCTGCAGTCCTCACTTTATCCTGATTGGTTTCTTAGTCAGGTTCGGCACAGGAAAGGAACCCTCACCTTATTGTTGAACGGGTCGGGCAGGCCAGGTAGGAAGGTCAGACGTCCTCCTCTGAAGGACAATACTAAACCATGTAACATGGTTCAAAACTTTGGTAGGTCTGTCATCATCGTTCATTGCTCCAGCATTTTCATTTCATACTCTTTCATTAATTGAAGCTACCATGGTAGAGATTGATTCTGAAACTTTACACCAAACCTTTCAATTGCCTATTACATACTCATAATGCCTTCTCAACCACTTTATCAAACTGTCATGTTAGCCTGAATGATTTATTTTATTGACTCATGGAATAAGGTGGTTGTGTTTAATTGTCTGTAGGTGTCCTTCAGAAGTTGGAAGAAAGCTGTTTTTCTGAAATAACATGTTCCAAAATGCCCTAAGGAAGGGAATTCCAGATTTAGACCCAGTTACAGTAAAGGACCTATGATATATTTCCATCTCAGGATGCCGAGTGGTTAAGAGAGCAGCTTACAGTGGTACTGTTTCCATGTATCTGCTGCTCCTGTACATCGATATGCAAGTGGTAGTGGGAAGGTACTGTCTAAGGAAGTGGCTAAGTTACTGCAGTGTAATTTTTTTAGATAGTGCAGGTACTAAGCATCAGATTTGGAGGCAATGGACGCTTGTGGATGTGCTGCTGATCAAGTGGGATGCTTTGTCCTGGACAATGCCAAGCTTCTTGAGTCCAGTTGAAGCTGCTCCTATCCAGTCAAGGGGCGAGCAGTGCTATTACCCTCCTGACTTCTGTCTCTTAGACAGTCAATTGGCTTTGCAAGTCAGGAGGGTGAGTTACTCGCTGCAGCATTCCTAGCCTCTGGCCTGCTCTTACAACAATTGTATATATATGGAGTGCCCAGCTCAATTGTTAATGAACAATAAGACCCAAGATGTCGATGGTGAGGGATTCAGTGATGATAACACTATTGAATGTCAAGGGGTTTTGGTTAGATTGTCTCTTATTGTCAATGGTCATTGTCTCACAGTTGTGTGGTGTGAAAGCTATTTGCCACTTGTCAGCTCAAGTCTGGATATTGTCCAGATTTTGTTGCGTTTGAACGTGGACTGAGCAGGCACATAAAAGTGCTAGATTAATGCAGATTTCACTCCTGACCTTCTGATGGAGGGAAGGTCATTGCTGAAGCAGCTGAACATGATTGGGCCGAGGACACTTTCTTTAGGAACTCCAACAGAGATTTGCTTTGGCTGAGACGACTGCCCTCTAACTAGCAGAACCATCTTCCAATGTGTGAGGTATGACTGCAGGCAGCAGGGAGTTTGTCGCCTAATACCCATTGAATCCAGATTTGCTGGGACTCCATAATATCACACTCTTTGAATGTGACCTTAATGTGAAGGGCTGTCATTCTTCCCTCAATTCTGGAATTCAGTTCTTTGTCCATGTTTAAATCAAGCCTGTAATTCAGTCATGAGCTGAGTAGGCCTTGCGCAACCCACATTTTATGTCACCGAGTAGGTTATTGCTGAGCTCGTGCTGCTTGATAGCACCTTCCTACACCTAACACATGATTGAGCATGGACTGATGGGGCAGTAATTCGCCAGTGTAGTTTTACCAATTTTCTGTGCACAGGACATGCCTGGCCTATTTTCCACATTGGGGAGAAAGTGAGGGCTGCAGATTCTGGAGATCAGAGCTGAAAATGTGTTGCTGGAAAAGCGCAGCAGGTCAGGCAGCATCAAAGGAACAGGAGAATCGACGTTTCGGGCATAAGCCCTTCTTCAGGAATGATGAAAGTGTGTCCAGCAGGTTAAGATAAAAGGTAGGGAGGAGGGACTTGGGGGAGGGGCTTTGGAAATGCGAGAGGTGGAGGGAGGTCAAGGTGAGGGTGATAGGCCGGAGTGGCGTGGGGGCGGAGAGGTCAGGAAGAAGATTGCAGGTTAGGAAGACGGTGCTGAGTTCGAGGGATTTGACTGAGACAAGGTGGGGGAAGGGGAAATGAGGAAACTGGAGAAATCTGAGTTCATCCCTTCTGGTTGGAGGGCTCCCAGGCAGAAGATGAGGCGCTCTTCCTCCAACCGTCGTGTTGCCATGGTCTGGCGATGGAGGAGTCCAAGGACCTGCATGTCCTTGGTGGAGTGGGAGGGGGAGTTGAAGTGTTGGGCTACGGGGTGGTTGGGTTGGTTGGTCCGGGTGTCCCAGAGGTGTTCTCTGAAACGTTCCGCAAGTAGCTGGTCTGTCTCCCCAATATAGAGGAGGCCACATCGGGTGCAATAGATGATGTGTGTGGAGGTGCAGGTGAATTTGTGGCGGATATGAAGTGTCCCTTGGGGCCTTGGAGGGAAGTAAGGGGGCAGGTGTGGGTGCAAGTTTTGCATTTCTTGCGGTTGCAGGGGAAGGTGCCGGGAGTGGAGGTTGGGTTAGTGGGGAGTGTGGACCTGACGAGGGAGTCACGGAGGGAGTGATCTTTTCGGAACGCTGATAGGGGAGGGGAGGGAAATATATCCCTGGTGGTGGGGTCCGTTTGGAGGTGGCGGAAATGACGGTGGATGATACGTTGTACATGGAGGTTGGTGGGGTGGTAGGTGAGGACCAGTGGGGTTCTGTCCTGGTGGCGGTTGGAGGGGCGAGGCTCAAGGGCAGAGGAGCGGGAAGTGGAAGAGGTGCGTTGGAGGGCATCGTCGACTACGTCTGGCGGGAAATTGCGGTCCTTGAAGAAGGAGGCCATCTGGGTTGTACGGTTTGGAACTGGTCCTCCTGGGAGCAGATGCGGCGGAGACGAGGGAATTGGGAATATGGGATGGTGTTTTTACAGGGGGCAGGGTGGGAGGAGGTGTAGTCTAGTTAGCTGTGGGAGTGGGTCGGTTTAAAGTAAATGTCCGTGTCGATTCGGTCACCCGAGATAGAAATGGAAAGGTCTAGGAAGGGGAGGGAGGAGTCTGAGACGGTCCAGGTGAATTTGAGTTCGGGGTGGAAGGTGCTGGTAAAGTGGATGAACTGTTCAACCTCCTCGTGGGAGCACGAGGCAGCGCTGATAAAGTCATCGATGTAGCGGAGGGAAAGGTGGGGAGGGGGGTGCCAGTGTAGCTGCGGAAGATGGACTGTTCCACATATCCTACGAAGAGGCAGGCATAGCTGGGGCCCATGCGGGTGCCCATGGCTACTCCTTTGGTTTGGAGGAAGTGGGAGGATTGGAAAGAGAAGTTGTTCAGGGTGAGGACCAGTTCAGTCAGTCGAAAGAGTGTGTCACTAGAAGGGTACTGGTTGGTACGGCGGGAAAGGAAGAAGCGGAGGGCTTTAAGTCCTTCGTGATGGGGGATGGAGGTGTACAGGGACTGGATGTCCATGGTGAAGATAAGGCGTTGGGGACCAGGAAGGCGAAAATCATGGACTTACTGTCTTTAATTTCCGATATGACTAGGAAGAACTGTTTATTTACTGTTTGGATTCTTCTGTGGATGAAGAACAGTCAAGGTCCTTTACAGATCTGTGAGAGT